>NW_011353861.1:2929-7348 GCF_000735185.1 Notothenia coriiceps | reverse complement strand
CTCTCTCTGTGTTCATATAGATGTGTTTCTCTCTGTGTTCATATAGATGTGTTTCTCTCTGTGTGTTCATATAGATGTGTTTCTCTCTGTGTTCATATAGATGTGTTTCTCTCTGTGTTCATATAGATGTGTTTCTCTCTGTGTTCATATAGATGTGTTTCTCTCTTGTGTTCATATAGATGTGTTTCTCTCTCTGTGTGTTCATATAGATGTGTTTCTCTCTGTGTGTGTTCATATAGATGTGTTTCTCTCTGTGTTCATATAGATGTGTTTCTCTCTGTGTGTTCATATAGATGTGTTTCTCTCTGTGTTCATATGGATGTGTTTCTCTCTCTCTGTGTTCATATAGATGTGTTTCTCTCTGTGTTCATATAGATGTGTTTCTCTCTCTCTGTGTTCATATAGATGTGTTTCTCTCTCTGTGTTCATATAGATGTGTTTCTCTCTGTGTTCATATGGATGTGTTTCTCTCTCCGTGTTCATATAGATGTGTTTCTCTCTCTGTGTTCATATAGATGTGTTTCTCTCTGTGTTCATATAGATGTGTTTCTCTCTGTGTTCATATAGATGTGTTTCTCTCTCTGTGTTCATATGGATGTGTTTCTCTCTTGATGTGTTTCTCTCTCAGTGTTCGTACGTGCCTCCCTGTGAACGAGACAACCAGAAGAACCGAGACAGCGTCCTGTGGTGGGAGGACTACTTCACCCGGGAGGTGAGCAGCCAGGTCTTCACCTGCTTCTTCAACCAGCAGCGCAGGTGAGGAACACAGGAACACACAGGAACACATGTACAGGTGTGATGCAGAGGAAATGGAGACAGGGGGAGGTGTGAGACTAGCTCTCTGACCTTTGACCTCATCTGAAGTGAGTGGGAGTCGATAGAGGTGCATTTTTAGACTTGTTGGGACTTATTGCAGTTGTTTTGTACGTTTTCATAATAATTATTTATTTTTTTGTAATTTTGAGTCTCTTAGTAGTCATTTCGTATCTTTTCGTAGTCTATTTGTGTCTTTTTATGTAATTTTAAATCTCTTTTATTCATTTTGTGTCTCTGACATTTCTCACCAATCTTTCTCGGATGCCAGTAACAGTGATGTTCTTCTTTAGCTAATATTGCTAAGCTAGCAAAAGAGTTGAGCGTCTAATAAAGAGAAAAACCCATTTCCAGGTGTGACGCAGAGGAGATGGAAACAGAGGGATGTGTGAGATTACATCTGAGGCCTTTGACCTCAACGAAATGACTCTTATTCTCAATTTAAAAGTCGATATACGTCCAATTTTAGACCATCGTTACGGATATTGTCGTGTTTCTGCTGCTAAGTATCACTAAAGTGTCCCAAGACATGCCTGGGGTTTATTGAGATCGCCCAAATAAAGCAGTCAAATAAAACAGCAGGTCTTTCAATGTTTAAACCAACAGTCCTTATCTTGTGGTCGTATTTAGGTATTTATGTTCGCCCCTATTTCTACAGGGACTGAATACAAACACAGAGATCTCCTTTAGGGCTTGTCAGCGTAACCCTTCAGCCGGTGTTTACCTGGGACCTTGGCTCCTTTTATTTGTATCTGCACCTCGAGGACCAGCGTGAACAAGGAGATGCAGAGTTTAAAATATGTTTTATGGGAAGAAGAACTGGAGCACTCAAAGATGGAGAAAGTCCTATAGTATATGAGGTCATCTCCCCACATCTCCGAACGCAGCTCTGTAGCATTAGTGTCACACGACTTGGTTTCTACTGGGTAAACTTTATATGGACTTATTTCTGTCTACACTTTCTTGAATGATGATCATAATTAGGGATGTCCCGATCACCTTTTTTTGCTCCCGATCCGATTCCGATCATTTGATTTTGACAATTTGCCGATACCGATTTTTCCCGATCCGATCTTTATGCAATGCATTAAGAGAAAAAAAAGCATTCAAGTTGTCCCTTAAGGTTATTTTTTTATTTAAATTGGATATTCTATCCAACATGGATATAGCTTCTTTCTTTCACAGCAGCATTGGATCAGTTCAGTTGTGCAGCATTGGATCAAAACAAAATAAAGCTTTCAGTACTCGTTAGCTTACTGCTACAATTAGACACTGCGCCCACTCTGTTGCCAGATTTGAGAGAAATAAGCAGGTCTCTGAAAACAAGCCCCAAAGAAGCAACACATACATGATGTTCTGTCATTTGAAACCAAAACTAAGGCCTCAGGATGACTTTAAGACTTGAACATGGTCATTTTTGTTTTGTAACATTGAATACAAAATTTAAAAAAAAGTATTTATAAAAAAAATTAAAAAAAATAAAAAATCCCGATCCCCGATTTTTTTTCTCCCGATTCCGATCTTTTTAAAATCACGTGATCGGATCGGGACATCTCTAATCATAATTGAATCCTAAATCAAAGACGTAGAGCTTGTCGTTGGAAAGCAATGAGATATTTGTCTCTAAAAGTTAAAGAGCAGATAAAAACTCTAGTTAGTGACCGTTTCCTCCGTTAGCTAACATCCTGATGCTAGTGTCTTAGTAATGCTATCGTTGCGCCCTGTAAGATGTTTGGAGGACTGCCAGGAGATTAACTTCAATAATATAATGTTAGCTTCATGCCCCATTAGCTTGGGTTTATTATTAGCATTGTAAAAAGTCAGAAAGTTAATATTTTAGGAATCAGAATCAGAATACCTTTATCCGTCCCACAGAGGGAACATTTGATTTTACAGATACAGTTTGTCAACAGGATTACGGAAAAACTACTATCCCGGTTTTCATAACATTTGGTGGAAGTGTTTAGCTTGAGCTGAGGAAAAACCCATAACAATTTGGAAGAGAAACTTCCAAGCAAACAACTCACTTCTCCTGTCTGTTACCAAAGAGAAACAAAATGAAGTCTTCTTCTCTTCTTCTTCTTCTTGTGTTTCTCAGGCCGGACGACGTGTTGTGGCGGCGTTCCCACGACACCAGCGTGCTGCTGCACTGCGTCCTGTGGCCGATGGTTTCTCTTCTGCTCGGCACGCTCATCGTGCTCCTGACCGTCTGCGCTCGATCCCTCGCCGTCCGGGCCGAGGCGCTCCAGAAGAGGAAGTTCTCCTACGAGGTCTGCCAGGATCTCTCGGCCTCCGGGTCCTCGGAGCGCCGCGGACACAAAGCCGAAGACCCGCTAACGAGCTCTGACCCCGAAACGTCTTCTTCTCCGACTCGAACCCTGCCTCTGTTCGCTGTTCCGGTGCGACGTCGAGATCGGGAACACTGAGACAGAAAACGGGAAGTTTGTTTTGAATTTAAATCAGGATGCTTAGTTGTAAAGCCGGTGGGCGAAGACAGCTAACGTGCTAACGACGACGCTAACTTATCATGGGTTGAAACAAAGAAATCTGACGCGAGGAAGATGATGGGAAAACCACGGGAAGATGTTCCTCTGGATTCAAGATGCTGTTGAGTTCTGTGATGTAATCAGCATTTCTTATCCGCTTGCTGCAGGGATGATGTGGTTGTTCTGTGCTGGACCCAGGGGCCCCATGAAAAGATATCACTTTGGTTACTTAAACATTTTTTTCTCAATGTTCTAAAATAGTTTGGGCCCCTGTCAGTCACGGGCCCTTAGAACCGCCCTAACCTTTCACCCCCTTGCGGCGCCCCTGGCTGGACCCTGAGGGTTTAGGACTCACGCTCACAGTCTCGTTGTTGCTCTGATGGTACGATGAATTTAATGTCAGGAAAAGTGACTTCAATGTAGCGCTTCTATAAATGTCGTTTTCCCTTCGAGGCCCAGTAGCCATGATGTAAATAAATAGCGAGCCAAAGTCCTGACGTCCTGTAACTCTAGAAGTAGAGCTGCAACCACAGACCAGTAATACACAACTATAATGTCATTTAATGCAAACATGTCACTCGCATATGAAGACATGGAGTTATATATCATCACAACGAGACATTTAGAAACCTAATGCTGGACTTTGAGAAACTAGGATGGAAGTTTTTTTTACAATTTCTCCCGTTTTCTGGAAAGATATTTGGCAGAATATGAAATGATGAGTTGCAGCTCTACTTTAAAGACTCAATGCAATCTTTCATTAAGGGTTTCTTCCATCAGTCTTTCTTGGAGAACGTACTTTGTTTAATTTATTATGTGTTTTACTTATTTTTGAGGGGACCCCGCTACCTTTTCCATTTCTACTTCCAAAAGAAAGTATTATTTTCTCATTCGCTGTTTCTTTGCTTATAATTTGCTATTTGATTTTTTCTCACATGTTTATTTATTTTGCAGAATAACTAACGGTATCATTAATGAATGAATAATATAACTAAAAAGTCCCTTCCTCAGCTACAGTAATGTGATCAAATTAATGAACTAAGTAGTAGATTAAAACACTCATGTTGCACTTTAACATTTGGCACAGAAAAAGTAACAAATATACTGACCAAGGCACACG
>NW_011353861.1:0-2771 GCF_000735185.1 Notothenia coriiceps | reverse complement strand
AATTGAACTTTATAAAGTATTTATGAGACTCCTGCTGCTTCTTGAGAAACCACAGGACCTTCAAGCTGCCGCACAGCGGACACAGAGCAAATGTTACGGAGACAAAACACTAAATAAAATAATTTATATGTTCAGGTTTCGATGCGGTTTATCTCAAAGTATATTTTAAAGAGCTTTGCAGACATGTCCAGAAGAATTTGATTTTCAGTCATTTGTCTGCTTTGTTAGTTCAAATATAACCAACAAACATATTATAGCATCTCCCAAATGTGCACATAGATCCATGACCAGTAGATTAAAGGAACATAGTTGGTAGTATTGTGCAGAAATGACCAAAGGAAGCTTCACACTAAATCATTGTTTTCTTTGTGTTACTAAACGTGCATTAACAAACCATCAGCCCTTGTGAGCATCTCCTTGCAGATCCACAGCTAGGAGGTTATAGAAGCTAAAGAGGTAGAAAAGGCCGTTCTCTTTGATAAATAATATGATATCCTGTCGTAACTTTTCAAAGGCTGACGGTAAATCACCTCTCTGCCACGCAGCGGCGTTAACAATAGATGTGATATCGTGATTCATCCTCTATCAGAGGGAGTTTTTCATCCTCACGTCTCAAAGATCTTCTCACCACCACCACCGCCGTCCTGCAGGCTAAAAATTACCCAACGTCGCCTAGCAACAGACACAAGGCCGAGTGTTGTCGCTGCCAAAAAAATAAAAATAAATAAACAAAAAACATATTTCTCCTCCTCAGGATCAGATCGGTTCTCTGTGTTACTCCTGGTTCACCAGCCGAGCTTCTTTACACATTTCAGAGAACGAAAACAAATGATTTGATGTCTTTTTGATTTTCTAACCCAAAAGCCATGATGTGTAGACAAAGGGTGTTGACGCTGAAATATTATTAGTATTTTTAAGAATTTTTCTATTGGATTTGTGGAACCCTTATATACATTTCTATCTTTAAAAATAATATTTTTCATTTACACAAAACTGAACATTAAAGAATTCTTAAATGTAATAAAAACATCGGGCAGACATATTTATTCCTCAGGTAGTTACAGTCGAATTATTTGTTGTATTTTTACTAATTTTCCTATCATATTTATGGACCCCTTGACATATTTTCATGTTTAAAATATCCACATAGAAACTGTATTTTAATTCATAAGAAAACATCTAAAAGGCATGGATGATGTGTTTTCCCTGAGGCCTAACTCTTAGTTTTTACTCTATTTTTAATATTAGATTTTGGGAACACTTCCAAAGATCTTTGTATTTAAAATAATGATTTCATGTTTTAATGTTTACTCACATTTACAATAGTTTTTCCGAGAGATTTCACCCAAACAGATAAATCAACTTAACATAAAGGTACAAATTAAATATATATGAAGCAAAACACAGAAACACAAACTAATTATTTTTAGGTAATACAAATATATTTTCCTGCTTTTTCTTTGGCATCAAATCATAATTTTTTAGTTAAAAAACATCATTTTTATTTCCTGAGTTCTCCGTATTGATTCTCCAAAGAAAGCGTAGCTCCTCCTGTAGCATCTCGTGTTTCTACGAGCCGTCGTCTGAAGCCATACGCTAAACTGTGAACACTGTCCGTCGCTTCTTTATCACGAAAACAGCAAATTATATTCTTACAGATGTTTGTATTTAATGAGATTTTCTCCTGATTTATTTGTGTTTCATTGTAAACTGATTTATGAAATGTATGTACTTTAAATATTTAATTTGCTGTGTTAATATTAAGACTCCTCCTTTCTTCTATGTGTTGTCCTGTTGAGTCGTCCGTCCTCCGTGTGACCCAGGTAGCTCCGTGTGACCCAGGTAGCTCCGTGTGACCCAGGTAGCTCCGTGTGACCCAAGTAGCTCCGTGTGACCCAGGTAGCTCCGTGTGACCCAGGTAGCTCCATGTGACCCAAGTAGCTCCGTCCAGGTAGCTCCATGGGACCCAGGTAGCTCCGTGTGACCCAGGTAGCTCCATCTGACCCAGGTAGCTCCTCCAGGTAGCTCCATGGGACCCAGGTATCTCCGTGTGACCCAGGTAGCTCCGTGTGACCCAGGTAGCTCCGTGTGACCCAGGTAGCTCCATGTGACCCAGGTAGCTCCTCCAGGTAGCTCCGTGTGACCCAGGTAGCTCCATGTGACCCAGGTAGCTCCTCCAGGTAGCTTCGTGTGACTCAGGTAGCTCCGTGTGACCCAGGTAGCTCCATGGGACCCAGGTAGCTCCATGTGACTCAGGTAGCTCAGTGTGACCCAGGTAGCTCCATGTGACCCAGGTAGCTCCGTGTGACCCAGGTAGCTCCATGGGACCCAGGTAGCTCCGTGTGACCCAGGTAGCTCCGTGTGACCCAGGTAGCTCCATGTGACCCAGGTAGCTCCATGTGACCCAGGTAGCTCCTCCAGGTAGCTCCGTGTGACCCAGGTAGCTCCGTGTGACCCAGGTAGCTCCATGTGACCCAGGTAGCTCCTCCAGGTAGCTCCTTGTGACCCAGGTAGCTCCGTGTGACCCAGGTAGCTCCGTGTGACCCAGGTAGCTCCAGGTAGCTCCGTGTGACCCAGGTAGCTCCGTTTGACCCAGGTAGCTCCTCCATGTAGCTCCGTGTGACCCAGGTAGCTCCTCCAGGTAGCTCCGTGTGACCCAGGTAGCTCCGTGTGACCCAGGTAGCTCCGTGTGACCCAGGTAGCTCCGTGTGACCCAGGTAGCTCCGTGTGACCCAGGTAGCTCCATGTGACCCAGGTAGCTCCTCCAGGTA
>NW_011353860.1:0-1857 GCF_000735185.1 Notothenia coriiceps | reverse complement strand
TTTTTCTATTTTCTGCCCCCGACCGCTTTTTTGGTTTATCCATGATTTCTTTTTGACGTTAACTCACAACGAGCGCCTGCTCCTCAGTGTTCACGGCGTCCCTGCTCGTGCTCCCTCCTCTATGTCAAAATTCTATGATGGAATCTTATGAGATAGCCTCATATGACTCAAATGACTCGTATGATCCGGATCTCTTCAATGACTGACTCATAAGACTCCGAGTCCATAAAATGATCCGGATTTGCCATCTCTAATACCGGCAACTTTATGTACAGCAAAACAAATATGTTCCCCACCGCTCAAATTTCAGCCAAATAAAAGAGTCAAATGTGTCTTCAGTTCACAACTGTTAAAGTTCAACCTGAAGAAGTCGTTTTTAATAATGTATTGTTTAGAACTACAATTCGGGTTCTGTTGCAAATTTGAGGCTTTGTTTTTTTAAGGATCTTGACATGTTTTACAAAACAATTTCTGACTTTTATCCAAACTTTTGAAATGGTGTGAGGTTTCAACAGTTGACGCTACAGACAAATTCCAGAAGGCACTCAAACGTAATTCAGCAGGACTGGTATCAATCTGAGAACCCATCAGTTATCAGTCTGACAACGATTTAAACATATTTACGGGGTTCTGGCGTTGCAGATATCCAGGCTAAGACTTCCCTTTCCGTGTACAAGTCATTAAATCCGGATTAAGTCCGGTTAGAAACCGGTTAGCATTTAACAAGCATATTTTAGGCTTTGAAAAAGTGCCCTGAGTCAATCTGTTGGCTCTGCAGATTGCATTTTGGCAAATGTTCTTCCAGTGGAATGTTTACCTGCATTAAACTAAATCCTCCTCAAACAGGATGGATCTAAGAAAATTCAGAATGATACCAAAAACCACGTTGCCTGCATATTCATTATTGATTAGCAGAAATGTGTTTCAAATTTGGCAAGTAAGTTGATTGTATGGAAAGATGAATAAATAGATAGTCCCTGATTTAAACATTTACATATTTAGATTATCATTATCACATTAAATAGAAAATAATGAAACTTGAATTCAATTTTCAAATTGGAAAAGGTGCTTTGTAGAAAAGCTAATTTCCTTTGAGCAAGATATATTTTTGGTATTGGTATGGAGCATTGATGGGCAGTATTGTAGATCCTCTCAGACCCCACCCAACCTTTGTATTGATGTTTAATCAGCAGCCGGAAGTCCTGCTTTGCTACAAGCCGCCAACTAAGAGGAGTAAATGCTCTTATCCACAAGCGTAATCCTTGAATGAGAGCATCCTATGGGAAGAAATGCACATCATGGGACGCCCGGTGTGTTTTCTCAAACCAAGTAGAGACGTTAAAAGCAGATCTCATTTTCTAATGGCACGATTCCATGTGCTTGTGCTCTAAAGCCTACACTGCAGATGGGGGAGGGGAGTAAACAATGAAGAAGTTATAGAATGCCTGGGCCCACACACACACACACACACACAGGATATAATACATATAATCCTTCACTAAAGTGATTGTGCTCTGTGTTCCTGGATATCCTGAAAGATATTGTACAGGGAATTAAGTGTGTGTGTGTGTGTGTGTGTGTGTGTGTGTGTGTGTGTGTGTGTGTGTGTGTGTGTGTGTGTGTGTGTGTGTGTGTGTGTGTGTGTGTGTGTGTGTGTGTGTAGTAGTAGAGTAGTAGTAGTAGTGTGTGTGTGTGTGTGTGTTGTGTGTGTGTGTGTGTGTGTGTGTGTGTGTGTGTGTGTGTGTGTGTGTGTGTGTGTGTGTGTGTGTGTGTGTGTGTGTGTCGTGTAGTAGTAGTAGTAGTACGTACGTACGTACGTACGTAGTAGTAGTACGTACGTACGTACGTACGTACGTA
>NW_011353859.1:0-4113 GCF_000735185.1 Notothenia coriiceps | reverse complement strand
GGGCACAGCACAGTAAAAGATGGAAGAAAGAATTATATACATTCGATTAAGAATAAGAGGATGCTTAGGTAAAGGGAGTCCATGGGAGCTTTGAACACAACTTAAAATCACTTGAAATCTGGTGCTTTCTTTGTGGTCTTGGTCTGTACACATACCGCTGCACAATCTCTAAATGATTTATAGCTTTTTCTTGAGTAAAAAAAATGTTTATGAACATTGCACTAAATGTTATGAACATTGCATTAAATCAGCCTGCTAGCAACAAAGACAGGTATAGTTCTCTCAGTATCTCTTTCAGAGAGAATTGGTTGGACTGTAGCAAATACAATTTCTAAGCTGGTATAAATGTGGCATTCTTTTTGTGTTGATTCAAAATTCTGATCTGGATCTAGATGCATGCTTACACATTTTGTTTGGGGCCTGGCCACGGACTTTTGGTTATTCAACTCGTCTCTGTTTCTCTCTCATTTTTTTAACCTTTCTCTGAATTACAGCATATTATTTGCTTAATGTGCATTGAACCAGTTTATCGATAGGGTTGATGTCATTTGGTCTTAGGGAGGTGAACAGTTGTGTATTTTCAGCATAGCTGTAGAAATAATTGTGTGTTCTGATATTTTCCAGTGCAACATATAGAAAATGAACTGAACACAGGTGCCACTGCCTCAAAACCATAACTTATGCTTTTCCTGATTTCCTTTTCCCCACTCATTCATGCTGTGGCTGATCAACTATATTTATCTGAGCTGTAATCATTAAAGCTCTTCACATCACCTTTATTCTTAATAATTAGCTCCCAATAGTGGTTCATGTTTAAATTCAAACTTCTTAAATGTAGTTGGTGCTATAGCGTTGAAATATATATATTAGCAGCTTTTTATTGGAGCTCTTGTCTTAATTCTAAAGAGGAAAGAAAGATCACTCATAAGACTAAAGTCTTTGGAAAAATGAAGGGATTGAAATCATATTGCCCTTGTTTCACACCTTGTCTTTGCTGTGTGAAGAGTTTGACAATGTTATTTTATATTTGCAGAAAATTAAACATTCAAAAGCAAATTCAATTGGTATGTGTGGTTTCCTTTCAGGTGCTCAGTGCCGAGTCAGGACCGAGAAGGCAAAAGACCCTGAGGAGGAAGAAGAGGGAGTGGATCCTTCCTCCTGCCAAGCTTATGGAAAACACTGACTACCGACACAAGGAATTCATTGTCAAGGTTTGATCCAAATACGATTTCCCACAACTTGCAAACACAGTCATTATAATTTGTCACTGGCAAAGTGCCCAGTTGGATGAGCTTCAATGTTCCAAAAAAAAATAAAAAAACTTGTTTCTGTCACGCCTTTGCCTGCAGTGAGCCAACCTGTTTCAACTGGTTTGAATCCTCAGCTGTGCTGCTGGGTGATTTGGCCTTGGGCTGCAGTAAAGGCTAAAGAGGTGACGTTTTAACAGAACGTTCCCAAGAAAATGCTGAGATAAGAAATAGGGTAGGGAACATAGTGTACCAGTAACATCTGAGTGTATGTATTATTAGAGAAGCCACGCCTGCATTGGTAATTTATGAGTACAAATATGAGTGTACCCCAAGCAAATCTGTTATTAACGTTTATTTGTGTAGAGTGATACATATTTATTGCTATAAATTAGCGCTTGGCAACGATTACCATTTTTTATCGTGATTAATCGCATGATTTTCTTCGATTAATGCGCAAAATTCAATAATGAATTCAAAACCAGTGTATTGCGCACTTTTATTTTAAAAGCACTGCTATAACAAAAGTGCAATAACATTTGGTTTGTAAACACTTTAAACAAATAATATCCTTTTTAACAACAGTGTTCCCTTTACACAGTAGCAGTTGAAATATTTCTTGTAAATCTCAACTTCAACATTAATTAATATAATCAAATATAAATATAAAACCAAAGCTATGTGCCACTGCAAGGGCATTAACATTTTATCTAGTTAAAGAAAAACAAGTTACCCTCAGAGTCCAGTGAGAAGAAGATTCAACTTTGCAGTGATTACAAATAACTCTGGTTCTATCAACTCCGCCGTCTGGAAGAGATTTAAAATGTTTCTGTCCTGCCACTTCTCTTCTGTTTCGGTTCATGTGAGCTCTGCAGCAGTCTTAGGCCCACCCCAAATGCTCTCATTGGTTGAGACGCGTAAAGACGCCCATCCTAAGCCAATACTGATCAACATCCCACCCCTCCTGTGACCCATGGTCTGTCTGTATGTGTATATAATTAAAACAACTTTAATGATCAGCCCTAATTAATTAATTTAACTGTCAAAAAACAAAGTGGCTTAGGTTGAACATCCTGCAACACTAATAGTGGACTGAACTTGGATGTTTTGTTACAGTTTCAATCAACTCACTTTGTATTTTAGATTACATTACACTGGATATGGATGTTATCGTCCTGAATTAAATATTGCAAGATTCTTAATGGAACTCTGGTTTTAAAGCTTGGGTCGCCTTTGCAGACCATTTACATTCACAAAAACCTATATATTACACTACAGGAGAGGGAAACCTGAATAGCAAGTCCATGATTCCTCTGTCTGTGTTTTGTTGTCAGATTCGCTCTGATAAAGACTTAGGTGAGCTGGTGGATTATTATCTCACTGGAGAAGGAGCTGACAAGGAACCCCTCAATCTCTTTGTAGTGGACCGAAAGACGGGGTTTGTACGCATCACTGAATTACTGGACCGGGAGAAACGTCAATTCTACAATGTAAGTCTTTCTTTAAAGTTGTACTGTCCTGAAACCTGATGAAGACTGGTGGGAGAATAAAGCTCACGTTCCTTCAGTCACAGAGCTTTACTGAATGTCATTAGCCTACCCTTGTGCATACAGTATATTGTTTTGGACTTTTGTTTCAGATCAGATCAAAAGGGGTTTATTGTCATTATACTTGATATACTATAGATGACATTTGGTAGGCTTATCTCTATGCATTTGAAAAGAAAAAATAATAAATGTAAGCAGGGATTACAACAGTGATTAAAAACCGTTATAGCAGCAAAGAGAATACAAATAAAGAAGGCACTAGTAACGCCCAAATATTTCAGATGATTGTCAACGTCTTGTGCAAGCAGATTTGTAATATTAACGAAGCTTCAAATAAATGTAGTAATGAACCTGTATGTAAAGTTTAAACAAGGAGTTTACCTGGCATAAATTCCCACAGACCTTAAGAAACGCATTTGTGACAACCAAGCGTCATAGGGACGAAATATGCTTCCACATAAAAGTTTAGTTTAATAGGTACGTATATTAAGAGACCAGGCTTGGCACATGCACAAAACAGCAGTGATAAGAAAGTGCAGATGTGACAGCTGTGACATCCACAGTCAGGCAATAGATGAAAGTCAATTTACTTTCTTCTAAACAAACCTGCTCAGAAATGCTGCGAGAAGACGCAGGATGCTCCGAAAAAAATCTAGTGAAGCAACATTGAATTGAGGTTTGGGTGTCTGTATTCTATCTTCAAAGATCAATAGTAAAGTGTTTCTTGATGTAACTCATGCAGCTAACAGGGATCGCAAGGTTCAAAGACGGGAAGAAAGCAGAGGATGATGTCCCACTGACAGTCACAGTTCTGGACCAGAATGACAACGCTCCTTATTTTGAGCTGCAAATGGGCAACATCACAGAGGAAAGCAAACCAGGTAGAGTCACATTTTTGAACACATATCAGCCTGCTGCTGTGAGAGAATGATGGAAACAGTCAGAACTCAGAAATATGTTAAATCAGTAAAGCAACATTAAAAATAACAAAAGTCCTTTATTTAAAATAATAAAGGATGACAATATAAATGCACTAAAAGTGCTAAAAGTAAAAGTACTTATTTTTCACAATAGCCCATACCTACAGTAACAAAACTCAACGGAAACGGGGAAACTAAAAAGTGATGCTGGGATCGAAAGCACTTGATGATCAGGGATTATAAATTCGGCCATAAAATGTAAATTTTATCGGCATATTTTAACATGTGATGTAATGGCATGATTCCATCCGATAATATTGCAGATCTGCTGTAAGCTAGCTAACGTAGCTAACCTAGCCATATATTATGAATATACTGACAAAGTACACAATTAGGAAA
>NW_011353858.1:0-5235 GCF_000735185.1 Notothenia coriiceps | reverse complement strand
TTCGCCCAAAGCATTGACAGAATTGGACTTGGCCAACCGGACACTTTATTCCCAGCTCTATATTGGTAAAGTGGCAGAAAACCTGGAAGCAGCCCGTCGAAAACACCCGGTTAGTGTGTGAAATAGATTACCGTACTTTTCGGTTTATAAGCGGCGGCTTTTTCTGGATTTTTACGCTGCGGCTACTAGGGGTGCTGCTAATCTATGGATTTTACAGGTTACGTCCACCACCTTTAACTCTATGGGCTCTATGGCCGGTCCGCGCCCCCCACCTTTAAGCGGCGGGCTCCAGCAGGAAAAGCTGGAGGCCGGAAAAGAGTGAGACAGGTAGCGCGCAAAAGTAAAAGTGGAACCGAGAGTGGTACGAGAGACAGAACGAGAGCAAGACAGACAGACATTACGAGAGCGAGACAGTTTGTCCCCGTACCATTGGTTGAAAACCACTGCTGTAGATCACTGCCGGTACGTGCGCTGGGAGCGCACCGTTTAAGTTTGAAAGTTGAGAAGTTTGTGTGTCTGAAACGCTATGTGATACAGTAGAGTTTACACAGCACAGTACATGTTCTGTAGCTACTATTGCACTAAATGCTAACACTTGAATACGTTACGCAAATATGCAACTTGTTTGTTGAAATGTTAATAAATGGGAGCTTCCTCAAACAGCCATCTCTTTCCCGACAATCCCCTCTGTGCACGAACCCTTACATATGGTAATTAAACATTAAAACACCTGCGGCTTATAGTCCAGTGCGGCTTATATATGTACACATCATTCAATTTAGCTGCTGCGGCTTATATTCAGGTGTGCCTTATAGTCCGAAAATTACGGTACTCAACGCTATCTGTACTCCAAACCGTGAAAAAAGCCATTCCTCTCTATAATTGTCACTCATGTTTCCACCTCCTGTTTTCAACGACAAGTCACATGCAAACAGGCTGGGGATCAAGTTAAGGATGAAGAAAACAACTCTTGAATTGTTTGTAGGTTCCTTTCCATAATTGTGTAGGTTTAAAATAACAATCTGAGATTGTCAGTGGAAAGAACGGGCACTTTAGGTGAAAAGTCATTGACAGGGCAGGGCCTTTATATAGGATTACCTTGCAGGCTGTTAAGCGCCTTCTGCTCCAGGCTGTACCAATTTCCTAAAAATGTTTTTCATTTGACACAATCATGAGAAATAGGGTCCATATTGAATCCCTATCATCAGTCATTTGATGTCAATGATGTGGTTTGGAATATTCTGCTGTTATACTAGATGTTGGTTGATTTTGCTGCAGACTATCCTGATGGCAGCAACTCCAGTGAATACCTGGTACAGCCGACCACGTACCTCCCCGAGAACTTCACCTATGCCCAGAACCTGCCATGTCCAGAGCGATTACCTTCTATGAGTGAGTACAGACCTTTTACCTGACAAGAAACAGGAAAGGGTTGTCGCAGCTTCCTCCCTTTGTTTCCATTAAGCAAGTAGACGCTTTAACAGACAGTTTTAATGCATTATCTTTCATTCATTTGTTTTTACTTGTTTGACTTACGATAGATATATGACCTTTTTTAAAATAGTCAAACAAAACAAAAGAGGCAAAACTCCCATAAAATAATAAACAACTTGGATCGTCTTTCTTCCTTTTACTTTGTGTAGGATAATATTACTAAACGGTATAAAACTGTTTCTCAACCGTGTCTTTCGCACAGGTTGCCTATCTCTGTGTCTCTTAAGAGGCTTGCGCCGTGGGAAATGTAGTCTTTTATATTTCCATGACTACTGAGGTCACGATTCGGTGACAATATATGACCTTTTTTACAAATCGAAAGACGGGCTCTAACATGTCGTTTCAGGAAAGCCATCATTTAAAATCTACTGCACTTCAAGCTTTGCTGCTTAATTGTTCTGTTGTAAAAATACAACACAAATATAAAAGAAATGAGAATGAGCTAATAGCGGTCAGACCAATGAGCTAAGTAGCACAGAAATGAGAGAAAAACAAAGCCCTATGTTTTACTCTGTAGAAAGTTCTTATTTGTTTTAATGTGAAGCTGATTTATGTACCCCCCACACACACACACAACTCTCTCCACAGAGGGCCTTATTGAAGTAAACATGACAGAGATCCCCATGGAGGAGATAGAACTGAGGTCCTCCAAGTATTTTGACATTGAGTTTGGAGGCCACTGGAAACCAAAAGACTGCAGACCTCGCTGGAAGGTAGGCCTTTTAGAAGTGTATAAATAATATATATCCTTCAAACTTTTTTTAAACCAGTGATGCAAATGGATTCCTCTAGGGGGAAAACAACAACAAAGCAGATGAATTTAGTCGAATGTTGGCTCTTATTTCTTACTCTAATATTTTCCTTTTAGGTGGCCATCCTGATTCCGTTTAGAAACCGTCATGAGCATCTCCCCATCCTCTTCCAACATCTTATCCCCATGCTGCAGAGACAGCGGCTGCAGTTTGCCTTCTACGTCATCGAACAGGTGTGTGGCCCGCACTGCATGCTGCTGTATGAACACGTTGTGCATTACAAGACAGCTTTATTAACGTGTACTCAACTCATGGCGTGTAGAGTGGCAGCCAGCCCTTCAACAGAGCCATGCTGTTTAACGTGGGATTCCTGGAGGCCATGAAGGACTTGGACTGGGACTGCTTGATCTTCCATGACGTCGACCACATCCCTGAGAATGACCGAAACTACTACGGCTGCGGTCAGATGCCACGCCACTTTGCTGCCAAGCTGGACAAATACATGTACATGTGAGTGTGTCATCAGATATCTTTTAAGAACATAAATGTTTTTCCTGCTTAAGTTAAGTATTGATTTCCTTTGGTGGCAATGACCAATAGATTTCAAATTGTTCGGACAGGCTATGAACTAGCCAGATCATGTTTATTTTAACACTTTGTTTGTTTTTGTTTCCAGTCTTCCATATAGCGAGTTCTTTGGTGGTGTCAGTGGACTCACTGTGGAGCAGTTTCGGAAGATTAATGGCTTTCCCAATGCATTCTGGGGCTGGGGAGGAGAGGATGACGACTTGTGGAACAGGTTAGTCTACAAACAAGGTTTTTACAAAGTAATCAGACCCCTTCATTTAGTTACTCAGCAGTGCTTGTGTTCTCGTTTTTACATCGGACTGCTTTTCTCTTCTGTGCTTTTCACATAAAGAGAAACACAACGGTGATCTGTAATAAGGGGTGTATTGAGACAGAAAACATACAGCATGCAGAGAACCACCTTAAGTCCGTTAGTGTGGATTTTGATGCGCTAACCAAAGTCCGGCCAAGCATACAGTTTTTGTTAGAACCACAAATCTATTATGACATGATGCGTGGCACTAAAATACTCCCCTCGGTCCTCAGGAAAGCTTAGATGTTAAGTCTTTCCTTACAGAGGTTTGATAGATAATCTTAACTCGGTATCGCTCACATTACACACACAGGCAACCATCGTCGTAGGATGATAAATACCTTGCGGACCAAGAGGCTAATTGTTTTAGCATCTTCCATCTACATTTATCAAATGAAATGATCTGCAAAGGATCCTTCCCTCAAAATACAAGTATGAACCTGGAAATGAGCTGAATATGTTCTCTTGCCTTAGAAAGTGGCACCATGTTTCCTAGAAAATACTTTAAAGGTAACGTATTTACTCCGTAATTATGGTTGCCATTTTAAGCATTAATCAACCTTAAGCCAAGAAAAGAGCTGTAAGCTGTTTTGCCATGGTTGAGACAATTGGAAGTCTTGTGATGCAGCTTCATCAATCCTCTCTTTTCTAAATAATATTAGGAGAAAGATTAGAAAGATGTTTGCAGCAGTGTGTGTGCAGCATCTTTGGTGCAGGACCATAGCAGAAATGTGGTTCTCTTTATGATACACTTCTGGTGTTCTTCTTTTCTTTTGAAAGTACAACAGCAGACCCTGACACAGGCTCCCTGTGGTCTCCATGGTTACTACTGAAGGCATCTGCACAGTACCATAGTTAACCTAGTGTATATATCTCCAGAGGAGTAGATGATACCTTTTTAGATACCTGTTGTAATTTATTCACCCATACTGTATAGGCAGCATAAATGTCTTTGTGGTAAAAGACCTGGACCTGTGTTTATCAAGCGTCTCTCCTCCCAGTAATCCTGCTGAGAGTTCAACTGGGACTTCTGACAGCTGAGAGGGGTTGGAGCTGCTGCTATGATATTCATCTGCTCCCCAAACCTTCCAGTTTGAATTTGATGTTTTTACCACTTCAGTAATGTCTGATACTGAGTAGTCTTATGTCCTGGTCTGATATTGTTGGATGTGCTATGGTTGTGATCATTACCACTGTTCTCATATACCATTGCCCCATAGAATGGTGCAGTAATGATGTGTTTTTGTAGGTTGACCCGGAAGTGAGCATCGCAAGGGGGAAAAAAGGGATTTTAGAATATTGCAGAAAAAGATCCGTGGCATACATACATTTGTTTAGCAGGATAATATCTACATATTAAACACCACTTTTATGATTTTGGAAGCATAATGCGATCGACAGAGGTAAAAAGCTAACGTTAGGATATGATGTGGTGGGAATTTTGTTAGACAAACTAATAAATAATAATAAAATCGTGGGTAAACCTTTCCATTATACCGAGATGAAGAGTCTTGAAGTAAACAGTCTTTTAGGGAGTTTATTCTTGCAAGAAGGTAAATCATTACAGAGTGTCAAGCAGTCTGCAGCGGAGTACAAAAGTCAGGAGGTCTGCAGAGGTTCTTATATTCACATTTTCACACCAAGAATAGAAGAGGAGGTGCTAAGACGGAACAAAAAAGATAAACATACCATATATATGATTATTTTAAACACGCATGCTTGCAAATAATTAGCCGCTTTCACACAAAGTACTTTACCGTACTTAGTTCCCAGCACTTAGTACTTTTTTCTCCCCAGGAAAGTACCTGCTCTCTAGCAGGAACTGAAAAGGTGGGGAGGGAGAGAGAGAGAGAGAGAGAGAGAGAGAAGTTTGAAAGGGGAGTGACTTGTAAAATATCCATAAAGTAAATCTGATTACAGTTGTGTTTCATATGGGTGTTGAGAGATGTATCCATAGATCTCTTAATGTTGCTCTCTAAGTGCACCAGATTGATGCTTTTAACTTCAATATTTAAAAAAAAAAATCTTCCCGGGGGAGCATCCCTCGGACCCCCCCTAGAGGGAGTGAGGTCCGCCCCCCACTCATAAAAAAAATTGCATTTTACTCCT
>NW_011353857.1:0-2041 GCF_000735185.1 Notothenia coriiceps | reverse complement strand
TTTTTTACACATAACTCTCTCCAGTACAGGTTAGCTCTCAGTGTTAGCGATGCTTGCTAATGTAAACACAGACCATATTACTTCCAAAACAAGTCACACATTGTTTCTGAGACAAAAATGTTTCTGTTAGGGTCGTGGGCGTAAAGCCAGCCCATATTTCCTATATTACGTCATATTGGCAGCAAATCTGGATCAGCTCCGTACCACAGTCTTTAGAGATTTGGGTATGGAGCAAAAGAGAGAGGGTTTTATTTTTCTGTATATATAATACAGACCAGGATCCTAACGTGTAGGCAACTTGCATAGTAGCCTATCTATTCATTTTCCAGGTTCTTCCTCTCTTTGGCATTATTCAGCCTCCATACTGAAGTTCCTCTCATCCCCGGTGGGGGTCACTGGTGACACTGGTACCCAAGTCGTCTGTCAGTCTGTCTGGCAGGGATGGGGGGTGTTGTATTGTGAACTAGAGAGAGAGAGAGGGAGAGAGCGAGAGAGAGAGAGAGCGAGAGAGAGAGGGAGAGAGCGAGAGAGAGATCGAGCGAGAGAGCGAGAGAGCACCTCTGCTCTGCCTCCTCTCCTGTGCGCAGCTCTCCGGCCCGGCCGCTCCTTCCTTCCTCATTTCCTCCCCACAGCTGGCTCTCTCCTCTCGGATGCTGGCTCTTGCCTTCCTCCTCTCGCACACTGCGCTGCCGGACCAAATGCTTCGGAGGGTGGAATGACCGACAACCCGCTTTGCATGGTCTGAATTTTGGGAAAATCGCACGTCGGAAAGGAGGGGAGTCAAGAGGGAAAAGGGAGGCTCTCCATCCCCCGAGGGAATTTATTTTACAGTAAGCAGGCGCAATGTCATTCCAGTTTCCTCATTCCGCTCGTCTCACACCTCCCATCTGTGCTCGAAAAAATGCTAGAATGTGACAGCCTGCTGGGAATATGGCTCTGTTTTGTTCGAAGTGTGTGCCAGATGTTTTTGCAATTTTATTTTAATACCGAGGCGTGGTTTTGATTGTGTTTTTGTATTATTATGATGCGTTAAAGGGCTGTGGTGCGCTTGCATTTTCATCGTGGACTTAAAAATGGAACCCCCCCCCCTCCCCATTTCACCTAGTCTCGCCATCAATCTATGTATCCATCCATCCTTCCCTCCGATGGTGTGTGGGGGTCGGAGTAGGGGGTGGTGTCGGGGGGATTGCTGATGCGAAAACCCTATTACTTTGAGATTGACCTAAATGTGAGTGATATTTGTGCGATAATCACAGGTGGCAGCGGCTCATCGTGGCCGGGCTGCGCCGTCTTTGTGTCGCCTTTTGCAGGGCGATGCTGGGACGATGGGAATATGCATTTCCCTCAGCCATCAGCAGGCATGTGGAGTGGATGCAGAGCACCTTTGCTGTCCGTGTGCTCCAGCTCCGGCCTGCTCCAATAGCTCCATGTTGATGACCAAAAACACCACAGTGTGTTCCTGATCAGCTCCAAGCTGTCCCTCCTCCCCTCTGTAGAGTAATGCCTCTCATTCATCAGATTGCCAGGATGTCTGTGTTTCAGCAGAGAGCATCATAATGTTATGCTGTCGTTTAATTGTGTGTGGATTTCTGCTCTGTGACCTGGCAGAAATCGGGGCCTGCTCGTGCCCATTGAATTAGTCCTCATAAAGCCTTAAAATATCCACTCTCTGGTTGGCAGAGAGCGGATATTTGCCTCATTTGAAGTTAATTCCTGAGTTTTCTCTTAAGGGCTATCGTGTTGTAGATCACAGATCAGTCCCAAGATGGAGGAGCTTCTCGGCCTTAATAAGAAGTTTAATGTGATGGGTATTTGGGGGGGGTGGGGGAAGCCAGAGAGATGCTTCTGATTAGGCCAGCTGAGGCAGTGAAACATCTTACCGAATCGGTTATCAACAGGCTGTTCATTTCATATTGAACCAGAGCTCTCAAGTCTCACGCATTTGGCGTGAGACACACGCATTTCAAACAAACCAGGCTTGTTTGAGACGCGTGCACCCCCCCTCCCCCCCGTTGACATTCGCGATACAGAGGGCTTCATA
>NW_011353856.1:0-8594 GCF_000735185.1 Notothenia coriiceps | reverse complement strand
AACAGAGCCGGCCAGCTAACCAATCGGAGCAGACTGGGCTCTGGTTTCAGACAGAGGGTGAAAAGAGGTGCTGCAGTACAGGCAGTGTGAGAAAAATAAAGAGCTTTTTGAACATTAAAGCATGGAGACATGTCCCAGGAGAGACACTACATACTGATATGATCCTGAATATGTGAATACTGGGGCCCTTTTTTTAAAAGGTACAATGGTCCCTGCAGAGGTGCACATGAGCAAGGACCCCTGAGGATTTTGAGTCCTCCGTTTCTGTGATGTTTTCTAAACTCATGCCATTTCCTCCCCCCCCCCAGGTGGTGTGGTGACAGCGGGCCTGGCCATCTACGACACCATGCAGTACATCCTGAACCCCATCTCCACCTGGTGCGTGGGCCAGGCTGCTAGCATGGGCAGCCTGCTGCTGGCAGCGGGAACGGCAGGCATGAGACATTCACTGCCCAACGCCCGCATCATGTTGCACCAGCCCTCAGGGGGCGCCAGGGTGAGCTGTCCCCCCAACTTCCTTATACTGATCTGAGAACAAGCATAGGGGTTTACTGAGTCTGTAAACATGATAATTTCTCTGTGATGTGTTCAGGGTCAGGCCACAGACATCGCCATCCAGGCTGAGGAGATCCTGAAGCTGAAGAAACAGATCAACCAAATCTACGCCAAACACACGGGCCAGCTGCTGCAAACCATCGGTAACTTCCTGCTCTCTCTCTCTGACATTTACTCAAGTAGTGCACCTAAATACTGTACTTTACCTGAGCTCTTCATTTTACTGCTACTTCCTACTTTTACTGAAGATTCAAAGAGATTAGCAGGCTTTATTTTCATATGCACACCAGCTACGTCGTAGTTATGGCAATGAATATCTGAAGTCCCAGGCTCCCTCAACTATTCAACATACATTATACTTAAGATTAGGGTTGCCAGAAACTGATCATGATCAAAATCGATTATTCGGCAGCCCTGGCGAATAATAATCGATTATTCGACCGACGAATCGAAGTAAAAGGTCATTAATGTCCCTGAAAAATGTAGTGAAGAAGTATAGTGGCACAGAGAAAAAAAGACTAGTATATTTGAACCTCAGTACAGTACTTGAGTAGATGTACTTTATTACACATCAACACTGATAATGATTGATAGCATGTGGCTAACTGTTAGCTGGTCTCCTGTAGACGGGGTTATGGAGCGGGACCGCTACATGAGCCCGGTTGAGGCGCAGGACTTCGGCATCATCGACCGGGTGCTGGTCCACCCTCCCCAGGCCGGACAGGATGAGCCCGAGCTGGTGCAGAAAGAGCCGGCAGCCAGCCCCCCCCCACATGCAGAGTGTGCAGCCTTAGAGCAGCCCCTACCTGGGACCCCCTCCTCACACAAACCTGAGCCATGACGACTCAACAAAGTCGAATAACAAATGATCAGTGTTCCAATGTAAGTCGGGGAAGGGGTTCTGTAAGGACTATAATGGACCTGTGTAACCTGTTTCAACTCTCATATTTGTAATAAACGGAATCATTTTGACCTTCTTGTTCCATGATCGTCTCAAATTAATATGGAGATGTCATTGTACAAAAGTGAAAAATAATATATTTGAGATCACAGTGACTGCAGGCACTGGAAGTGGAACCCTCTCACCTTCATTTAGTACTTTTCACTCGAGTATGCATTTTGATGAGTGTTTGATGAATTATTTTTATGACTGAAAGCCCCGATCAGTCAAATGGAATAAAAAGTAATGATGTTATCATAGCTCTGTATTTTAATGAAGCTAAAGGGTTCGGGAGCTGTTAAATGTTTTTACAGATGTCCTCAGTCAGGTCGTGTAGCACATTACTACAGATAACTCCTCATTAATATCTCTGAGTCATCATAATTAAAAGGAATATATTTGAAAAGGGGAGTCGAATTGACATGTCATTTAAAGTGCCAGGTCACTGTACGAAGTGTGTAGTAAATGATAAGCTCCCTGTGTAAGTGTCTGCAAGGAGAAATGCTCTGTATTCATATTAAACAAGTCAACTGAAATAAAGCACTACCTTAAAGTACCAAATCATTTGTTTTAAAGGCTTTGAAATATATATTTTAGAATTGAATCTGAAAATACACAAATACAGTGTCATGAATTCAACATAAATGGGCCTACTTTTTCAAAAAATATTTAGTTTACACAACACTGATGATGGTCTAGCTGGAAGAAGGGAGCCTCCGTAAGCTACTGAGTGTGACTGTTACAGAGTGGGTGGGGGCTGTTTGGAATTGGGCCTTATTTTCCCCATCCATTGGACTCCTTTGTTTACTTCCTGAACCAGCTAACCGATTAGAGCACAGCAGAACAAATAAAGAGCTTATTGAGCATTAAAGCATGTCAAATTATAAGGTGCAAAAAACAAAAACGCTGTAATCCCATTCTCTATTTATCCAGGTCAAAATATCAGTGTATTAAACAGATCAGCCATTTTAAAAGGTTTCACAAATAAAATAAAGCTGTACAGTATCAATGACTTCAAACGAACTACAAAATTAATGTATAGATAATAATAAATGGATGTATCAAACTCAATAGAAATACACAATATAATAGTGGCATGAAGACGTGTCATGTTAAGAGAAAGGGACGAAACACCCAGTAATACACAGAAACAACCAACACATGATTAATCACAGTAGATCCCAAACATTCTACACACACACACACACACACACACACACACACACACACTAGAACATACAGAACAAAATAAGAGGCAAACAGTTGTCAAAAAGGAACAAATATATAACTTTTGAATCCTTCAGAAAATATAACAGTGACGTTAACTGACCAGCGGTACTGCTCTGCATGAGACAGAAACACATTGGGGAAATACAGGAGCTCCATCTGGGAAAAGAAACGCCAACATTAGTCCGTGCTCATTATAGAGAGGAGCAGGAATCAGTTCTAAAACTCGGAAATGATTCAGCATTTTACCACATCGGGTTCCCTCGTCTTCAAGTCAACTGCTTTTGAACGTGTATAGAGTTAAAGTAGATGCCTTAACAAGGCCTCACATCACATGAGTGAGCAGCTGGGTTTGGCAGAGGTGGTCCAGCGCAGCCAGCTCAGCTTGTCCTCTGTGTAGGGGGGGTAGCGCAGGCCGTTGAGTCTCTCCAAGGTCCAACCCCGCAGCATGACGGCCCTCTGGTGGCTGAGGGTCTCAAAGCCCCAGCGGCCGTGGTAACTGCCGAAACCGCTGGCCCCTGGAAGGAGGGGTCAGAACCGTGATCCAGCATCTTAAACAGCCTCTTTTTATAATTAAGTTCATCATTATTTTTTAGAATCAGAATACTTTTTTTATCCCCGGAGAAATTGGGTTACAGGACAGTTGCTTCATTTCAGAAGGAAATAAAAGATTAAAAAATAATAAAAAATATATAAGAAACATTTTCATGTAAACATAAGAAGTTAAAGTAGGGTTAGAATGTGCAAAGAATAAAGAAAATGAACTGTAAACACTAAGTGTCCTAAAATCAGCTGTTGCTAACAAGTGACTAAATTAGACTACTATACATCATCACGCCAAACATTAGCCACCTTTAGCTTGGCGGTGGTAAAGTGGTTTGTTTATTGCCTAACGTTAGCTTTTCACTTCTGGAGATTCCATTTAGGCTTCAATTATTATAACAAATTATTTTCCCACTGAACAATATGTGTGTTTGCCACAGATCTTATTTTCAACAATATTCCAAAAGCTAACTTTAGGGTCAGCCTACAAAAATACGTCTTCACTGCACCACTCTATCTATACTGTATATTTACTGTGTGTTTTGTGTCCCTTACCTACACCCCCGAAAGGCAGCGTTGGCAGCGCCATGTGGATGATCCCGTCATTGGAGCAGAATCCTCCGCTGCTGCTCTTCTCCAGCACCGTGTTCACCACCTTCAGAGCGGAGACAACATGGCGTCAAATAAGAGACAACAGGACGTCAAAACAGGGACAGCAGGATGTCGAATAATAAAAAGAAGCTGAATAGTGATCTCCGCATACTGAAATTAAATGATTAATCATGTTACACACCCAGACCAAACTGGATTATTACAGGGAGATATGATGGGGATAATCTATGGAGAGTATTACATGTCATGAGCATGTACAATCTAAAGGAGAGAAGGCAATGCTTCTGTCACTCGATGCATGTCAGGCATTAGATCGTGTCTCTTTGCAGTACTATCAAAAAGTTCAAATCTGGACCTAGTTTTATAAAGTGGGTAAAAACTCTCTATTCAAGTCCACTCGCCTCCACCAGACACAACACATCCATACAGATCTCAAAACGTTGTATTAGAGCAAGGATGTACACAAGGATGTTTGCTATCACCTCTACTGTTTGTTTACTTTGGCTCACTCTCTGGATATAAAGTAAACGTAGATATCAAAGAAAATGCGTCTGAGGTGTTTCTGTGTGCTTACAGAGGAATCTTCAGAGAACACGTAGAGGGCCAGTGGCTTCTCTTGGCGGTTGATTAAGGCGATGGCTTCCTCCAGAGTCTCTGCGGTGAGGATGGGCAGGAAGGGGCCGAAGATCTCCTCCTCCATCAGAGCGTCATCTTCAGCCACGTCCACCAGCACTGTGGGAGCTGACACAAGCAAAGAGAGATTTATAAACTCAACATTCTTCAAGTTCCACAAATAAAATAATATATGTGAATATATTAAAAAAGCGAATATCTTTCTAAACCTTCGATCAGGCATTTGTGAATCCAGCTTTTATTTGTGGATCTCAAGTCCATGTGTGTTTTGCATTTTACATACCGTTTTGCGACTCACTTTCCCACTAATCTGAACAAAATGTTCATTTACTTGTTTCTCTACCCACCGATGTACTTGTTCTCCTCGTTGCTCTCTCCTCCCATAACCATCTTTCCCTTGGACCTCTTGAGCAGCTCCATGAGTCGGGTCCAGTGTCTTGGGGACACGATGCGTGGCAGGTCGGCGGAGCTCTCGGGCTCCTTGCTGTAGAAATCTTCCAGAGTTTGTCTCAGTGCGGGCAGCAGGGCGTCCCTGGTGGCCTTCGAGCACACCAAGAAGTCTGGAGCCACACAGCTCTGGCCCGTGTTAAAGAACTTTGACCAGGCGAGTCGGCGCGCGGCGTAGGTGATGTTCACCTTACCATATATCAGGCACGGACACTTCCCACCCAGCTCCAAGGTCACAGGGGTCAGGTGGTCCGCGGCCGCATGCAGGATGTGGCGAGCCACGGCATGAGAACCTGAGTCAGAGGGAAGGGTTCATGAGCTTATGATAATGTGGCTGCTAGTACTCCAGATATGTAGCTCCAGACCAAGTGATCGAAGCATGGGAGCATAGAGAGAGATGGAAACACGTATGAGGCGGGACTTCGTTCTTTCCTTTGAAAGTTGCTCAGTAGCGGATTAAGCTAAATATGGACTGACTGTAGGTACAACAAATACCCAGAAATCTTAGACCAAGCACACTTGCATTTTCCTTAAGCCCCACCTCCAGTCCTCCATCACATCCACTCACAGTGAAAGACAGATTTAAATTCTCCAATATTCAAAGACTTGGTTAAAACATGCCTCTAAAGATGCTAATGACTTTGACATGAATGTGAACGGATGAAAATAAAAATGGTAGATCAATAACAGAAGTTAATTAAATGCAGGGTGATAACAGCTGACTATGTTATTTTGAAATAAAGACAAAACACTGTCTTCCTCTTACAGCTGAAACCATCAAAACAGCTTTGATCAGTTGAATGCACTGGGTATACAGACAACATGAGTTTTTACTTTATGAAAATACTGTTTTAGCATGAACCACATGAGTGTAGATGGATTCGTGCTGCGCACACCCTCGATAAATTGTTCATTATAGAAACTTCTAACCCAAATCTGTTAATAGCAGTGGTGTTTTTTGGATCTTAGCCTTGATATGTTCTTAGCTCAAGTCCACTTTGTGATATTTTGTGTAAAGGACATATGAGAATAATGACTCACTGTTTACCTGTGTAGAAGATGTGGTCAAATCGATTCTTCAGTAGAGCCTTGGTCTCCTCTGCTGCCCCGCGGACTACTGCATAACAGTCCTGTAGAACAGAGATCATACAAAGTACTGTACATATATACTGTGTATAGTGTTGATTACTGTTCATTTTACTTTAAGTTCATTTTGATGTAAATACTTTTGCTTAAGAAAGAGTTTGAATGCAGGACTTTACTTGTAACAGAGTATTTAGCATGAGTCACAAATAAAGATTCTAATCCTTCTGTTGACAGGAGAGCCTTAGAGTTATACTTCCTGGATTCAAACCATGTAGAATCTTGCTGTTGCTTTACCTGAGACATATATTTTGGGATGAGCTCTGCGACAAGAGCATCTGTGGCGGCGCTGACCTCTGAAGGCTTGAGGATGGCACAGTTACCTAGACAACAACATTTCTCAGTCAGTACAGGAAGCAGAAATCCACACGACCTGTTTCAGGAGGTGAGAAATGCTCTTTAATACCCAGAGTAAGATCCTAAGCCACGTGTTATCTTTGCAGTCTGTGCATGTGGAGCCCCTCAACACTATATCAGGGACCCTATAAAAAAAGGCAGCAGATATATACTACAAATGTTTAGGATCAGGTTTCTTGTTTTTACATACTTGATGTAAAATAATCTCTCAGGATCCACTCTGAGCTGGCAGCCTGTCTGTACAACCAGGACACCCTTACACTGACCTACTAACTCATCTCTTGCCAATAGATAGCTAAGATACAGACGCACTACAAAAGGATAACCAAGCCACTAACTTTGTGGCACTTTGACCTACAGCTGGAACAATACATAATGTACAATCAAAATGGATCACATGGCTGATTGGAATGTGTAATATTGCAGAAAATAAGATCTGTGGCAAACACGCTTTAATGATACTAACATGTTTTGTTCAGCAGGATAAACACCACTTTTATAATAGTTGAAGCTTAATTGCAATCAGTAGAAGTAATAAAACATTGGCTACAAACAAACTACATCGCAGTCACATGACTTCACATCACCTCCGCTAAGCTAAAGGGGGCTAATGTTTTGTTTTGCTAATGAATGTTTCATGTAATGACGTTTTGTAGTCTCATTTCAGCAACCACTGAGCAGAAACTCTTTCGAAAAACCGTTGACTAAGGGACATGGAACCTGGAATTGCTAAAATAGTGACTTATTTCTGGCCTTTTTGGTACTCTCTCAATGCTCTCATCATGTTGTTGTTGCCAACAACATGCAGCTGTTTACTGTGAAATATTACTCACTCACTATTCGTAGGATGCAGCATTGGTTTTTATTATTGTATAAAGCCATTTTAGGTAAGCTTCCACTCTACATATGTGCCAGATTTGCCCCAGTTTGTGACTTTTACAACCTCAGATCCAGTGCCTGGATACGGTTCCAGGTACCTGCTGTGCGGACTGAGGCTGGAAAAAGGAGTCTTTTTTATTATGGTCCTTGGTCATGGAATGACCTTCAATCACGCCTCAAACTGAGGGCACTTGTCTCAATAGCAAGTTTAAAATTGAAGTTGTCTGAGGTCCTTACCACCAGCTGCTCTTGCAGTAATAAGTAGTATCTTTCTTACTAAGCTTAAGCGCTTTGAGCACCAGGAAAAGCGCTTTATAAATGTAATGTATTATTATTATTATTACTGTCCTAATGTGCACAATGTAGTGACTGCTTTTTTGTCTTTTGTTTTCTTAGTTATGTTCTCTGTATTTTATATGTTTGTGTTATGTGTAACGTTGCTGCCTTCTTGGCCAGGTCAGCATTGCAAATGAGATTCTATCTCAATGCTTTTATCTGGTTAAATAAAAAAAAAAAAAAAAAAAAAAGTCCAGTCAGAGACTAGCTGGTTAATTTAGTAACTTTTACACTCAGTGGTGTGGAAATTAGTCGTTAAACCCTAAAATGAGTTTTCGCACTTCCAGTTCACTTTAGGTCAATATATTGTATATTTGGCGGCCGTGGCCCAGGTGTAAAATAGGTGTCCTATCAGAGGGTCTTTCTCCCATAGGCGTGTCTGCGGTATTGATGCGTATGTTAGTTGCTTTGAAAACTGTAATATGGTAATACTGTGGTGATACGGGTGTGGACCATACCTGCACCAATGGCTGCGATTAGAGGTGAGAGGAGGAGTTGCAGGGGGTAGTTCCATGGGCCGATGATCAACACCACCCCCAACGGCTCCCTCCGCACAAAACAATCATCTAGCTTTGTGGCCTGAAAATAGACAAAGACAAATAAATTATAGAGCAAAGGAAAACCATTTTTTGTGGGTATATATACACTTTACAATCATACATTTTTTCGAAGACCGAATAATAATTATATCAACAGTCACATTAAAACAGTTACTAAATCAGCCTACTATCACCTAAAGAACATATCTAGGATCAAAAGACTAATGTCACAGCAGGATTTGGAAAAGCTTGTCCATGGTTTTATCTTCAGTAGACTGGACTACTGCAATGGTGTCTTCACAGGTCTCACTAAAAAATCAATTAGAAAGCTGCAGCTGATTCAGAACACCGCTGCTCGAGTCCTCACTAACACTAAGAAAGTG
>NW_011353855.1:0-2657 GCF_000735185.1 Notothenia coriiceps | reverse complement strand
TAGATAGATAGATGGATAGATAGATATATATATCTATCTATATATAGATAGATAGATATATAGATAGAGAGATAGACATATAGATAGTTATAGATAGATAGAGAGAGAGAGATAGAGATATATACCTAAACAAAACACAAGTCTAAACACCAAAGCATTTAAATCAGCACTGTAGCGATATTTTATACTTCATGCTATCTGTACAAACTATATAATATGAAAAGCTGAAAGTCCACAGATTATATTGGTATACATTTCATCCCTGTGCGATCAAAGCTCACTGTTCTGTATGGTACATTGTACCTTGGAAATCAATAGCGGGTAAACTTTACCCGTTGGCGGTTTTAGGTATACAGCGACCCCTGGCGGTTCTAGTGTTAAATAATACTTTTTTATTTAGTTTAATTGTATTTCAGAATGCTTGGTTGGTATAGTGTTTCCAACCACTGCTGGTCCGCCGGCAAAGCAAACTTTTAAAGCAGGGGTGTCAAACTCAAGGCCCGGGGGCTAAATCCGGACCGCAACTTCATTTTATGTGGCCCGCCAGAGCTTGCAAAGAATATAATATACAATACAATTGTATTGTCATATGTACATAGCTACAGTGTAGTTATGACAATGAAATTCTTTGATCACAGGCTCCTCCAACAGGGCAACACAATAAAACAGATACAATTGTGCAAGTAAATAAAATAATAATATAATAGAAATAGTGAAGAATAGTCTATATACAAGTAATTGGAATATTGATATATATAAATTGCAAACAGATTAATGTTATGGATGTTATTTCAAAAGTTTTGATGTAATTGTTGAATATTTGCTTTCAATTATTTGCCCTAGACTTCTGCCTTCAGACGTAGTTATTTATTAAGTTATTACCAGGACTGATAATAATCCAATGCAGAGCCAATAATATAATATAATACATTATCTAATATATATGATATATTTATATATGTATTTATATAGTCTTAAAGTTGCAACTGGCCCTTTGAGTGCAACCATAATGCTAATGTGGCCTGCGATGAAATTGAGTTTGACACCCCTGGTTTAAAGGTTCGACATAAACACCTGTTAGATTCAGCAAAAAAAATTGTGTTATTGAAAATGTAACAACTGAAACAGTGGTCTCAACGAGAAGTAAAACAACAAATTGAACATTCAAGTGCTGTGAGTAACAGCCAGATCTCCACAAACACTGCTGTGATGGGAATGATTCATATGAATACCAACTTTTAGTGGTGATCTTAGACTCCGGAGGATCCTTAAATAACTTTATTTTTGTATGTTTTGCTTGAACGTCATGCTCCCTTCCAGCTGTGCTTTAATCAGATTCAATATATTTCTTATCTGTTTATTTATAAAACCATACAACTGCTAATTCCTTCTTTCTGTGAAGATGCTTTGTTACAGTCCATATCATTGTGTTGATGCTTTCACTTGAATCGTTGATGTTTTATCTTATGGCAAACTTTCAGTGATTACAGGAGCAACTAAATCTAAGTTAAAATTAAGTTGTGTTAGACTAATGGTCTCTCATTGTTCTCAAGTGACGCTGAGCCCAGCGATGCATTAACTGACCGGAGGAAACGTTGATGGTAAGGGTGTGGTCTCCCAGCCGGTTGCTGACACTGCAGGTGACGGTCAGATTCAGCTTGGGGATCACAGTGATTTTATGGGTGGCCTTGCCGTTGATGTAAGAGCTCTCTTCCTGAAGGCACAGCAAAAAAAAAGTACAAGGATAAGAGACTATTGTAGCGACCCTGTATAGGGTGCTGGGTGTGTCACTCAAGCGTCCCCCGTCTCTCTGCCAATCACAGAGCTGCACAGTAATGCTGGTCGGTGTGCGGGCCTGTGGTTGGGGGAGCAGAGGGGGAGGGCTGGGAAGTTGTGACGTTGACCCTGCTTGTGTGTGTGAGTTAGGGAGTGGAGTACGGAGTGAAGATGAACCTGCGACCTGTAACCTATAGCCTGTAACTGTATGCAATCAAAGGAGTTATTAAACCCAATAACTTGAAGCCTGTTTCCGACTCCTATTGTCGAACGTTACACTATAAACATATTCTGAGAAAAAAAATCTCTTTAAAAAAAAAAAGCCTCTTTAGCTGTACAATAAGTTGTCTATTCACACGTACACAGAAATGTAAATGTGAATGCAGATCATCAGAGGAAAGTACTGCAAATGTCACAATAGCCACTTTCACACCAAGTACTTTGCCGTACTTAGTTCCTAGCACTTAGTACTTCCCAGTACTTATTACCGCCATGGAACTAAGAGCCGATTGCAATCACACCGGAATAAATTCCCTGAGGGAAGATTACGTAAATGAAGCCGCTAAAGTCACTTCTTCTTCTTCTGCTTTGGGTTTACTGGCAGGCCGCAAACCACTTCACGGCGTATACTGCCACCCGAAGTCCACAGCCGGAAGTCCCCGGAGTTGGGGATTGGCTTCAGTAGAAGCTGCTGGGACTCCCAGCAGCTTCTACTTAAGCCTTCCGAGTAAATCACAAGAATGCCGACACCTCCTCATCTCCACCGCTCCCATGTTTTTTTTTGTGTTGCCATAAGTTAGTCTCTCTCCGTTGGTGCGCAGGGCTAATGCTAAAGCTAATAATGCTAGCAAATACAATGGCGGCTTCACAAAACTTTTCAG
>NW_011353854.1:0-2556 GCF_000735185.1 Notothenia coriiceps | reverse complement strand
CATTAAAGTGTTCTCAAAGCTGGTAAAGGTGCAGCTAGTTTGAATGACTTTGTATACTGCAGGGTAGCTTGTGAATTTACTCCAGGTGGAACTAAAGTCTGATTTAACACTTGATTATATTTCACATCATTCATCCAAATCTGTAAAGTAACTAAAGGTATTAAATACATGTAATGAAGTACAAGTACACGATTTACCTCTGAACTCAAGTGGAGTAGAAGTACAAAGTAGCAAAATATACTCAAGTACAAATATTTCAAAATTGTACTTAAGTACAGTACTTCAGTAAAAGTACTTAGTTACTTTCCACCACTGCGCATGCGCAACCTGAGAGCGGCGGGGTGATTTCCTCTCCAGCAGCAGAGCAGTAGTGTGTCTTTAAAAGGCTGAACCTGCAGCAGCCAGCAGATCCTGGATCTGTTTCCTCTCTGCGAGCACCGTGCAGTGACATGGCATCATCATAGCGGCTGTCAGCAGCAGCAGCAGCAGCAGCCGCAGCATCATGGAGCCTCTCCGGCCGCAGAGGCGCACCGCAGCCCGGGTTCTGGACACCTTGACGCCGGCCCTGATCCTCTTGAGCGCCGGGGCTGTGACGGCGGAGGACGGAGGAGCAATGGAGGAGCTCACCACGGAGAAGGAGGCGGAGGAAAGTCACCGCCAGGACAGCGTTAATTTACTCACATTCATTATGCTGCTGACCTTAACCATTCTCACCATCTGGCTCTTCAAGCACAGACGGGTGCGATTTCTGCACGAGACCGGGCTGGCGATGATTTACGGTGAGATCGAATAAATAATAACAAATAAATATATATATATATGTTGCACACACGTACATACAGCCAGTGGCGGATCTAGACCGATTTTTACTGGGGGGGCCAGTTATTCTATCAGATTCAAAGACTGAAAGCTTTATTGTCATATGCACTGCTACAGCTTAGATATGGGAATGGAAATCTTAATTCCTAGGATCCCCTAACAATGCAACATAATATAAATATAGGACATAATTTCCAAGAAAATTCATATGACTCCATAATAGTAACAACAAACTATTAAAGGAAGATGCAATAAAAAAACAAACAATGAATATATATATATATATTAAAATGAGAAAAAGAAATGGGGAAATAATTCCCACATTTTCTGATTCCAGCCTCTCCACTGACAGGATGTCCTGCTTTTCCTTTATTGATATCGTTGTAAACTAAATATTTTTGGACTTTTCTGGAACAAAACAAGACATTTGAAGACATCACATTTGGCTTTGTAAAGATGTGATAGACATTTATTGACATTTTAATAGACTAACTGGTATTGACTGACTAGAATCAGCAGAATAATGAATAAAGAGGATAATCAATAGTGGCTGGTCAAAATCTAACAAACATCATGCATTAAAAAAAAGATGATTTCCTTAAAAACAACATAATAAGGAAAGGTAACGCAGGGTTGTCATCAGCTTCATCTATTACCTGCCATTTTATTCCTATGGTGACAACCATATGAGCACAGAATAATCCCTGTTGACTGTGTAGAGCAGGGGTGGGGAACCTTTTTCCTCTCAAGGGCCATTTCAATGTTTACAACATCCTTCGAGGGCCGTACAAATTATTGAACTCAACCTCTGCTTAAAAAACTAAAATCACAGCCCATTCATTTTGCCTTTCTTTCATGCTGTGCAAAGAAAAATCAACCTCTTAATCCAGATATCTTACCATGACTCGCGCATGCATGCACGTGCACGGTTGTGGCAGGACCACCAAAACAGAAAGATATGGACACAAGATGTGTGCAAATGTATTTAGTTTCCTATCCATGTGAACATGTTTAAGTGGGGGGGGGGACCTAACCTCCTCTAGGGGGGTCCGGGGGCATGCTCCACCAGGAAGATTTTTTTTAAATGTTGAAGTTAAAAGCATCAATCTGGTGCACTTTGAGAGCAACATGAGGAGATCTATGGATACATCTTTCAACACCCATATGAAACAGAACTGTAAGCAGATTTTCTTTTTCTTTATGGATATTTTACAAATCACTCTCCTTTTAAAATGTATTCTTGTTTATTAATAACAACTTTTTTTTACTGTCATATAGTATTTTATACCTGTTTACTTTATTCTCTTATTTTTTTATAACTATAATGATCATATAAAGATGTGCCTTTACCTCACTGGTTGGAGAAAAAGCTTCTTATATTCGTTAGCATAGCTAGCTAACCAGATGCTAATAACAACAAAGTTATTGACTGTATGATCGGTATGACAGATGAACAGATCGCGACTGGGCTTTCAACTAAAGACACAGCCACGCAAAAACTGTGGCATGTGTACGGCTCCTTATGGGTACTGCTTGGAAGTGCCGGTGTCGGTACACGATGTGTACGGGGTACACGATGTGTTCGGGGTCCGTCTCTTACCAATGACGTCACCCATTGTACGCATTGTGATTGGCTGTACGGTAATTTACCCAGGGGTGCTCGGGGGCAAATCACATCTACAGATCATGACTAACCGAATTGAAGTATTCCTATACTCCTAGCGTGTGAAAATGTTT
>NW_011353853.1:0-2500 GCF_000735185.1 Notothenia coriiceps | reverse complement strand
TATTTGAAAACAAGCATACATAAGAGTTATATGAACATATTTAAATCATAGAAAGAAATGCCGTCTTGATTTAAGTGTAACCTTTCAAAAGCCATCTGTGGAGTTGACAGATCAAGAATGATTCTGCGGCGATGCTCTTAAAATCAATTCAAGGCTGGAGAAATGAATTATGTCCCTGCGGTTGAACATATCACTTGATACCTTTGATGCACGCTGGTCTGCTGAAAACTGGTGTTTTGAAATGTTGTGCATCAGACAAAGCCGTATTGTGTGGAGACCAGCAAATCAGATGTCCTTATAAATCAAGTTTTACTTTGATGCCATGTGTTTATTCAATTATTTATGAATCTCATTTTAGATTAAACCTACTCAAGTGTTCTCTATTTAATAACACGTAATTAAATCAAGATGCTAAAATAACAACTTATTATATAAAACTGCTTCTAAATACTTTACACAATGTGCAATTCTTCTACAAATTGCTGCATGCTATGATATTTCTTTCCACCTGTGGTAATAAGAAACTCTTTTGTGTACGAGGACAGTTCTTGTTGTCATGCATGACTCAATGGAAGTGCATGAGAAGACTCAGAACAAGCACATTTCTTTTGCTTGCCAGAAAAATGATGTAAATTTAAACAGGCCCTGTAATGGGTGTTGCGCCGCAGCAGGCTATGTTTGGAATTTCCGCTATCGGACAAGATGTGACGACCAACAATATAATGCTTAAATCTGAACACATGGATTCAAAATCCTTTAAATGAGTTACAATCCGCATTTCCTCCTTAATCCGCTCCACATCACTTCCTGCACTTAATGACCTCACAGCCATCAATGTTTTTATGAATCAGTGTTGTTGAGTTCCTCTCGTCTGTTTTGTGTGTGTTCTGTATAACCTGGGCTCACCTGGCTGCTGGCTCTTTGCTCCTCTGTGTGTTTCTGACGTCCTTGTTGGCCTTCATCGGCAACCGGTGTCAAGCGCTTTATTTTTAAAAAGCAAGAATGTCGGCCATCCTGTTAAACGCTTTGGTTTCTCAAAGCTATCTTTAATAAGAAGGCTGATGAGAGACAGAGAGGGATAGGGTCTGCATGTGAAATGTGTGGGTGAGTATTGTGCATAGAGTGTGTGTGTGTGTGTGTGTGTGTGTGTGTGTGTGTGTGTGTGTGTGTGTGTGTGTGTGTGTGTGTGTGTGTGTGTGTGTGTGTGTGTGTGTGTGTGTGTGTACACCTGGAGACAGTTGCATCAGCGATTCTTAATTTCAAATTGATCCTACTTGAAACATGAGTGTGTAAACGGGTTAAAAACCTGTGGAATGTATTACCCACAGTCCCACTCATTCGCCAATAGCTTGTTCTGCAATTCTGGTGATTTACATTACTTGTGACAAATGTTACCGAAAGCAGAGACGAGGACCAGGCTACAGAGGTTTGGTGACTCATTATTTTTTTGACTCAAAACCTCCAGATTATTTTCATTATGGAATGTGTAATCTTCAGCCCCAGGTTCAACAGATGTGGCCTGACATCACTTGAGACCATTTATCAGACTAGATATAAACTAGATATCACTTTGATCACTAGATAATCCATCATCAACTGGTTGTTGAATCTTAATAAAAGATGATCTCATTTACAAATATAGTATTTCCTTTGACTTCAGCGATACAGACACAACCATCTTCAAACCAAATATCTCCAAGAGGCATCATTCCCCTCGTCCTCTACAAATAAACTGAGCACACTCAAGCTGTCCATGATCCTGTTCCAAATGGGAACAAGATATCAAGAAGACTCATTTTCATTTGACTCCTACAGAGACCAGAGGAAGTATCAGACACAAGGAAAGGATAACGTAACCTGAGGACACAGGGCTCCCACAGCTGTGCACTAGAGCTGCTGTCCATATGAGGTTGGTGTCTAAAGTGCTAAAACAAAGCAGGCTGCAATGAACGGAGGAGGAAGGGAATAGCAGAGGGGTGAGGCTAAAGATGTCCGTCATAAAGCTATAACCACCAGTGTTCATCCACTTATCCAAGGCAACATTTTGCATTTTAACACTATATCCAAATTTATGGTCCAGTATTCTGATTCCATTTAACCCATTTCTGAATGTTCCTATAGAAGATTTATAGTGTGACAGGTTATAAATGCTGAAACTCTTCTGAAACTAAGAGTGTGTGTGTTTGGAGTGTGACAGGATTTACTCTTGACTACATCTTGGTCTGGAGCCCCTACAGCCCAACGCCAATCTGTACGGTATGAACCTCAATTATGTGCAGCAGCAGGGTGGAACGTATTTGGTATTTAAAAAAAAAAAAAGATTGTATATTTTCTTCCCCAGTTGGAAATCTGCAGCATAATGTCAAAAGCCACCTGGATGTTCTGCTACAGGATGCAGTCACACACACACACACACACACACACACACACACACACACACACACACACACACACACACACACACACACACACACACACACACACACACACACACACACAC
>NW_011353852.1:0-6014 GCF_000735185.1 Notothenia coriiceps | reverse complement strand
AGTTTGTGTGTTTAATTCCCATGCATCAAGGTTATTTTCATGTATGTAATTGTTTTTCCTGCACAGTGTAGAGTCTTGTTGTGATGAGAGGGATACAGGTATTTCATAAAATAAACGTGCTCCCTGGAGGTTAGCTAGAGAATTGATATCACAATCTAATCGGAGCTGATCACAAGTTGTCATGACTGATCCAGTCATCTCGATGAGCGTTGGGGCTGTGAATAAACAACTTGTGTTTTACTTTTAGGCTGTCTGAAGGTATGGACAGCTATCAAAGCTACTATACATCACATTAAGAACGATGAACAAATGAAAGTCGGACACAAATATATAATTTAAATGATTTATTGAAGTTTGCAAGGTTTTGAACAGGCATCCACACAGTCACCTACTTTGTAATGTTCGATACCTCCCTGTAAGCGTCACGATATCGGCCTCTCACCCACAACCTCACATACGAGTACTGAATGTGCAGCAAAGTGATCTTAGGAAGGCAGATATAGCAAAAGATGAACGTAAACGACAAACGATGTTTCTTTCCTGGTAAGTCAACAATGGGTCCTCAATGTACACGCCCCGGATTCCTATGACGAAAATAATAGAATGTCGCCAGTTGTCATGACTCAACTTATACTGTAACAACGGCACTGAAACAACCGACACTTTCAGAGACGTTTAAAAGGAAAGAGAAACTGCCCCAGAACAGTGAAAAGGCCAAAAAAAATAACAGCCAAGATAGCTGAATTCATCGCGTTGGATGATCAGTCGTTATATGTTACCTTTTTCTCTTAATGCATTGCATAAAGATCGGATCGGGAAAAATCCGTATCGGCAGATTGTCAAAATGAAATGATCGGAATCGGATCGGGAGCAAAAAAAGGTGATCTGGACATCCCTAATAACCACATGAGGCAGACATTTTTAAGGTCAACATAAAAACAAAACACAGACCGCGTGGAGTCTTGAAGGGAACACACATAATAATAGAACACACCACACACATTTCAAATAGCAATAAAAGCCAATGTAAAAAGATAGGTCTTCAGTAGTTTTTTAAAAGCTTCTACAGCTGTGGGGCTTGTGGTGCAGTGGGTTGTGCGTTGGTGTTCGGATCAGGGGAGCACAGGTTCAAACCGCACTGCAGTCAGCATGTCGTTGTGTCCCTGAGACACTTCACCCCAAATTGCTCCTGTGGGGATTGTCCACATTGAGTGTGTAAATCGCTTTGGATAAAAGCGTCTAACAAATGATATTTAATGTAATGTACAGAGACTGCAGAGCGGATGGCTATAGGGAGAGAGTTTCACTGTGTTGGAGCACAACCTGAAAGGCACGGTCACCTTTAGTTTTTAGATGAGACCTGGTCTGAATTCCTAAGTGACCTACTGGCGATGTAGGGATGGAGATGGTCACAAATATATTCCGGAGCATTTCCACGCAGGGCTCTATATGTAATAACCAAGACCTTAAAATCAATTCTAAAACGAGTGGGAAGCCAATGTAAGGATTTTAAAATTGGTGTAATGTGTGTCATCCTTGACCTGGTTAACAGCCTGGCAGCAGCATTCTCGACCATTTGTAGACGGTTGAGAGATGACTTGCTGAGACATGTGAAAATGGAGTTACAATAATCCAGCCGGAATGATATAAAAGCATGAATGATCATTTGAAGCTGCGCTAATGACACAACAGACCTGAGCTTTGCAATATTTCTGAGATGGAAAGAGCATGTACGGGTCAGTGATTGAACATGCTGATCAAAATGCATTGCCTGATCAAATGTCACACCAAGATGTTGTAGATTGGACCGAACAGCTGAGGAAAGGGACCCTATACGCTTTGCAACTGTCGGAGCTACAGTCTGACGCAATGATGAGAACCTCTGTTTTGTCTGCATTAAGGTACAAGAAGTTGTTAGACATCCAGTCCTTAATGGCATTGAGACAGTTGTGTAACACAGATAATCTATGAGGATGATCAGGTTTAAAAGAGACATAGAGTTGAATATCATCATGGTAACAGTGGTTGGAAATATCACTGAATTTGCTGATAACCTGATCCAAGGGAAGCATATATGAGGAAAATAAAATAGGACCCAAAACGGCAAGGTACTCACCTTGTAGTAAACCCGTGAGAGAAAAAGCATTTGAGCTCCATCATTTTTCAGAAATAATCATTGATGTGGTTTGGAACATAATATGCCGTTAAGTCACGGCAGGATTTAGCTCAGTTTCTGGCTAGAAACCTTTCTCTTCACAGAGGAGAGCTCATGCATGCTCCAAAGGGGCGTGGCCAGCAGCAGCTCGGCAACATTTAAAGCTACAGACCCAGAATCAGCACTTTAGTACAGGGCTGAAATAGAGGTATGAAGCATGGCTTGAATGGGTGATCTGTTTGATATTTTGAGCAAAACACTTCAGAGGCTTGTTTTTTATATATCTGAGACCTATAATATGCCTAGAAATATTGTAATAGGAGACCTTTAAGTCACAACATTAGAGCAGCCTAGTACTGCTGCGAGGAGCCAAATTCTAACCGAGGTTGCTGTGGCCCCACACTGAGTATTAACTACTATACGATCACAGCCACATGGTGTCTTAGCCATACCAGAGATTGAATAAAGGTACACTGACATAGGGGGCACCCAGATTGTAACTGGGTACCTCTTGATCTGTAGTCATAACATTGTGTTTCTTGGGTTTTGAGACAAACTAGGAGCACACATCTTTCTGTGTGATTTCCACTGCCTGAAAGTATGTCATATATTTTGAGAAATTTAGAGTTGAAAATAAAACCTTTTTGAAATAACTGCTACTTATTGAAAAGCAGATACAGCAGATCAGGACCTTAAAGTGCTTTGAAAAAAATCAAAATCTGTTGTTGGGATAAATGATGGAGAGCAGTGTCCGGTAGTGGGCGCAACGCTGCACACTGTACGTCTTCTTCCCTGACCGGCACAGCACTTTACAGCCTCATGATGTGATGGGAAAATAATTGTCTGCAGTTGTTGAGTCCTGTTATTTATGTGTGTGTGTGTGTGTGTGTGTGTGTGTGTGTGTGTGTGTGTGTGTGTTTAACAGCTGGGTCTCCTAAAAATAAAGTTCCCATTCAACAAAACAGAATTGTCAATTTGGTATGCTTTTGATATTTCAATCAGGAGAGACGTGATGTATGGAATACATGTTTATTATCGGGTCACATTATATAAATGAAACATAATGATGACAGATTATAACAGTGAATAAAATGTGTTTGGCGATTAGGCCCAGGTTTTGTAGGATATCCTTCGGGAAGGGAAAGAACCGTTTCCGATGAACCCCCTGGGTCTAGACACTGGTGGTGGTGATAAGTGGTTAGGTCCGGTTGGAAGGGAGAAGGTTAAGCTTGGCCCTGAGTTGGAAGCAGGAGGCGAAGGGGTGGAGGAGGGTTGCGCGTTGACACCTGGAAGACAGCTGATGGAAAAGGGGAGAGCATATATAGAGGGATTAACAGGTGCAATAATTAGGCTTGTGGATGGAGGGAAGTGATAGGTTAGCTTGAGGAGTGGCGCTCCCCATCATTTAGTGAAGGGAGCGAGTATTGCCATGACGTGCAATACGAAGTGATAGGTCTTCCTGCCTGAACTTGCGCTGAGCTTCATAACACAATTACATTTCTCACTGAAAAAACTGAAACGTTTAATTAAATATAATGAGTCAACACATTTCACATAACCAATGTGGGAGGGGAGGGTGGATTTGTCAAACAAACTTCCACCCAGGAGATGCTGTTTGTGTCCTGTATAAAACGTTATATCCGCGATGACCTATTTTAACTCGCATCCGTAGTTGAAATTCTTTAACAAAAATATATTTTTTCAAGCCAAGTCATTATAATTTACTTGAACAAAGTTCATACTGTTTGTAGTTCTGTTGCATGAACAAAACAAAGTCGTTTTTTTTCTTTTAAAAGTTCTCTGTTAAAGTGATACTTTTACATTTTCAAACCAAGTCATTTTGTTGCATACATTGTTATTTTGTTTTAATTTAAAATATCAACTATGTGTTTAAAACGGCCGCCGTAATTCCCCCCCAGATGTAATATTGCAGGAGACAGGGTTGGTTATACTCAGTATGATGTTAATGCAGTTGCTGTGTTTCATAGAAAGTGTGAACAGAAGGCTCTTGAAATAACAGCACCAGTTTGAGGTGAGCTAATCGAATGGAAACTGCAGCGCGGGCACCTCAGACACTTATTCCCAGGGGCCGCACGGAGCATTTTCCCCCTGTCTAGAAATGGAAACGCTCCCTCAGACTCCAGGGAAGCACATCTGAAATTCATCCATCAGTTCTCTCTGGTGTATATAAATACCCATGTGGAGCAGTCACACACAGGTTTGTCCTATAATACGGCGCTCACAGATGGTAATGGATGGGCATGATTCAAGTAGGTGGTAAAGTGCTGCGAGCAAAAAAGCAAACCACTCTGTTACCAGGCCTATTTCCCCAAATAAAAGCAATCAGCGAAATATTAAGCTTCCTGATCCACATTTAGGGAGCGGGGAGCTATCTCCCAACATGGCCTCCCTCTGAAGAGGTGTACGTTGGAGGGATGAATCACTACGACAGGCTGGCCTGCTTTCGATGCTACAGGAAGCAGCTTTTCTCTGTGAAAGTGATACTTTGACATTTCAGAATTTATTTTTCTTCAATAGGATTTTTAACAGGATGGGACATTAGTCATTAGTCTGCGTCCCTGAACGGGGAAAACCGTGCTCAGAGGGACATACAATACTTTATAAGTCCTTAGAACATAAACATGTCAGAGTAAATATCTAAATGTCAAGGGCTCCAGTTATTTGTTGGATTTCAAGTTTTAAAAAGTGTTACTGCTGTGAATCAAAACACAGACAGACATTCAAAGCAAATCAGATGGCTTGATTTGTAATTTTGTGACAAAAATATAAAATAATGAATATCGTTAGGGCTTCCCAGATGTGTTTCTATCATTGTGGAAACATTTACATTCCAAGCATTCAGTCGTGGAAACATATGGATATTAAGTCCACATCTCCACGTCTTTCACACTTTCTTAAATCTGAACAAATGTAAAGTTGGAGATCTTGTGGGATTTCCATAAACTTAGGCACCTGTCAATTAAGCTAAAACACTTTAAAACATATTTCTATTCAACTCATAATATATTTGTATCTCTGTGTAGTTGTGACCATGATTTCAGATGTATTAATGGCCAGCTGTCCAGTCTTAATGCTACATGAGTCTAATCACTTCCTGACTCTAGCTCTCTTCTTAGAATAGCATTGATCTTCACATCTCACTGTTGGAATGAAAATGATTTTTTACCAGCATGTTTAAGTATTACTTTAAAGGAGAAATCATCGAATGTGTGTAGTAATTAAGCTCTGAATTATTTCAGAGGTCTGCTGTTCCCCCTGGGGGTTTTATTTCAAGTCAAGTTACATTTAAAATATGTGCAATAATAGAGTCCTGTTGTGAACCCGGAAAAGTTGAATACCCAAAAGTTGTATGTTAGAAATATTTATTAGGGGTCCCCAGCACATATAAACGGCCTGATGCGTATTTATATGTTGGGCATTTTACACAATTAGCATAAGTGTTGTGTTAATCAGCATTACTTACCACCTACAGTATGTGGACAATACTACACATATTGGCTTGGCTGATTTGGACACTTTTGAGTGGTTTTGGGGGTTATTGAGGATGCTGAATCCATTTCAAACATTTAACCAGTTAAGCCCCCAGCCTGTTTTTCAGGCTTCAGGCTCGAAAAAGACATTCCCAGAACAATTGACATCCTCCTGAGACCCAGAAACAAAAAGGTTTCAAATGTCCTTTTTTCTTTTTGATCAAACAAGTCTTTAGGGTGGTATAAACATAATGACTAACAAAAACTAAAAATATATATTTTTATTTTTTGTTTCATTGTGTGTCCTTTGTAGAGGACATCGGGTGTTAGTTATGCGAAGCATAGTATACAAACAACAATAACATACA
>NW_011353851.1:0-4082 GCF_000735185.1 Notothenia coriiceps | reverse complement strand
TGACGTATGCGGTGCTTTTGCTCTGGCCGGACAATGTTTTGGTGCTCGAAACGAACCGGATTCCGGAGCTAAGAGGCTGCTCCACTGCGGTGTGAACAGGAAAACCCGGTGCTTTTCAAGCTCCAGCTCCGAACCGGCCCTGAAACCCCGTTGGTGTGAATGAGGTAACAGAGCCTTCAGCGTGCATTTGATCTGGACTTTCAACTTTATCGTCAATCTTTCAGTTTCTGTGTACAGACGAGAGATCGAAATACCGTTTCCCACAAACCCGAATACAAATATACAAATATACATGTATATACATAATGTATGCAAATATGTACAGTACCAATCAAAGGTTTGGACACAACTTCTCATTTGAAGGTTTTTATTTATTTAAATTATTTGTTACTTTGTAGATGAATACTGAAGACATCAAAACTATGAAACAACTAATATGGAATTATCTAGTAAACAAAAAAGTATTAAACAATCCTGTGTGTGTGTGTGTGTGTGTGTGTGTGTGTGTGTGTGTGTGTGTGTGTGTGTGTGTGTGTGTGTGTGTGTGTGTGTGTGTGTGTGTGTGTTGCTCTGTCTTGGCTCATTGTAGTGGGATACCTTCAGGCGATGGTGATTGGCACAGAGGCTTCTCCATCTGTTCAAACACTCCTAACATAACCAAACATGAGTTGTTTTCTCACGCACTGGATCACACTCAACGGCTCATTTTCTGCTGAGTCAGCCCTCTATCAACCTAAGCCCTGTTTTCTTTTCAAGTTGTTTAGACTTAACGGTCTGATTACTGATATGCAAATCTCCAACGATTTCTTCTGTCTTTTTAGTAGATCAGGGGCTACCGATTCTGACTGATTGGACCTGCCATTAGGAGAATTGTGAACTGTGTCAATTGAACTCTGCCACAGTCCAGGATACAGTTAATCATTAGTGGCAATTGGACAACGGACTGGCTTCATTAAAGTTCAAACTACTTGTTTGATTCTCTCTCACAGGTTAATGCAGCCTAATTTAACGCCCTGGCCGGACATTAGGCGGAAAGACAAATACAAATGATTGATTTTCACACCTGACACAAAACTCATAAACAAAGCCCAATCACATTACAATAAAAAAAAAAACAATATCCACATCATATCTCGCCCTGAGCAGATTAAAACATCGACCTGCTGTTTGTTTGCCTTTTTATAATTGCCTCCTCCATCTCCACAGCGCTCTTATCGCTTGTTGTCGCACCGGCTGAGAGGTCGTTAAGTTAATAAGTTTGTTTTTTTCCAAGCCAACAACCAATCAGGACTAATTCACCTGTGCAGTGCCATCCAGTACCTGTGTTTACACGCTGTATCTGTGTATCAATCCGGCTCATTCCTAATAACAGGTTACGAGCGTGCAGGTAGTCATTAATTTCGCAACCACTATTAATTATGTAGATGCACGTGTATCCCCTTTGCACTCTATTTTGAAATATTTCTGCGCTCTGAGTGAAAAGCAGCCTCCCATCTCCCTCAGAATGAAATGATACTAACAGATGATGAAAGAGATGCAGATAGTACGTGGGCATGATCCTGTGAATTAGGATGAAATGGAAATCCATCTCCGTGGTTGTTATCCATTTAGCACGAGCTACATTGAAATGGGTTCGAGCTTTAATAACCTGGTTAAACCCCCGCTGTTCACTGCCAACACGCGTGCATGTTTCATTTTGACAAATGTCAGCTTAGCGAATAATCCACAACAATCAGCTTGTAAACTTAATTACAGTAGGTATAAAGCAAGCGGCCCCTCAAATACGCTACGCTCTGCTGGCCTCGTTTCGCTTTGATAGAAAACACGTTGTTGCAAATCTGACTGAAGAAACTGCTTAAGGTGTGTCAGCGCCACACAAGCCTCCTCACTTCAATGTGAAGCCATATTCGTCCCCTTTTCAGTGAGCATGCTTCCCTTGTGGTTGGATGGATGTGAGTTGCCTGTCAGCTGTAACTGTCAATCAAATATTGCTCACTAACGGCACATTTCCACTGCAGCGGGGTAGCCTCGTGTAAGCGTCCTCGCTCAGGCCTCGGGCTGCCTCGCTGGCCGTCTGAGGCCGTGGCACATTTCCATTACAGTTTAGGACCTGGGGTAGCAACGCAGTGCAGGCGGGGCGATTGGCTTTTTGGGGGCGGAGCGACGCTGGGTAAACACGACACAACTCACAAAACACACACAACAATGGAGGATGTGGAAGCGATCCTTTACTTGTTTCTTGGTGTGTGGCTTGTTATCACAGCAAGAAGGAAAGTGATCACAGCAAGCAGTCTTGTGACGATTCTCTCTGACCAATCAGCAGTCGAGAGTGTTGACGTCACTAGTTCAGCCCTGGCCTGATAGAACCACGATTTTATGGGGCCGGAAAAAGAGGGAAAAAGTACCCGCTAGCCGGGGCTACGCTATATGGGAAGGCCACCAAAAACTGGCCTGGCCGCTTGAGGACGATTAACGGCCCGTCCACACTACAGCTTCAAAAAAAGCTTGCCGGCGGGCGTGTCTGAAGCTCGACCAACAACCAATCACATGAATCTCCCGCCCCTGACACACAAGCAGCGGTTTGATTGGCTAGAGCTTGTACTGGCATATGATTTGATTGGCTGACGCTTCCACCGAAAGCTTCAGAAGCTTCAAAAGTTGAACATTGCTCAACTTTTGCAGCCTGAAACGCCAGGAAAGCTCCGCTCTGCTACCCACAATTCAGTTCGGCGAAAAGCGAGGCAACGTGACGTCACCCCTTTCAAAGTGAATGGGCAGACGCGTTGGAAACCGCTTTTGAAGCTGTCGAAGCTGTAGTGTGGACGAGCCATAAGGACGTTTAAACGGGGCTACCCGCTGCAGTGGAAATGCGCCATAATTGACCTGCTGATTGATAAGGTCAGGTCACACACACTGAGGATCACTATGCTCCTGTTCATAGGAGGCTATGGGTATACACCTGCAGGCATGTGAGATTTCTGACCTGTTGTTAGTAGACTTGAACACTTGAACTTAATGCATCGACTGTGGATTTGTTCACAGTCTGAGCATTTGTTTAATGTCGAGCGCTCGGTTGCTTTGGCCTCGTTTCAGGCATTGATTATTCTAACCTCATACAAAATTATCATCGGAGCAGCAATTTGTGTCTTGTTTGGAGCAAACAAACAAGATTCTTGGATCAATTTGGGCGTGAAAACATCCCATTCGTTAACTTTCTTTTGGCAGCGTTGCCCTTTTTGGATGAAGGCCAGGGGGGGGGGGGCATCATTGTAAATAGGATTTCTTTAATTAACCCCCATCTTTGGGTGAATCAATAAGTCCTCCAGGAGCTGAGATGTGTTTTTAGGACATGTCAGATAGAATAAGAGCAGTCTTAGGTAGTTGTATATTTAGAAAATAGTAAGTTGGTTCATTAATATTCACTGAGTAGCATGCAGACGAGCATGAAGACCACTTTCATTTCAAAGCTATGAGAAAAAGCTTCTCCCATGCGTCCCGTGTTCTTGATTTCCTGCTTCTGTGTGAGACATATCATGCAGCACTTTATCATAAAGAAATGGTGCTCTCAGTCCCAAACAGAATATAGAATAAAGCCGCAGTGTATTGTGGTTTAAACCAGTGTCAACACATCTACAGCACTTCTGCCACAACAATACCCAATGCCTCTTTGTCAGAAACAAGCCACTTTACACACAGTACAGTACCACACACACACACACACACACACACACACACACACACACACACACACACACACACACACACACACACACACACACACACACACACACACACACACACACACACACACACACACACACACACACACACACACGGACCACACACGGACACACGGACACACACACACACACGGACACACAACACACACACACCACACCACACACACACACACACACACACACACACACACACACACACACACACACACACACACACACACACACACACACACACACAAATACACATACACACACACAGTACAGTACCACACACACACACACACACACACACACACACACACACACACACACACACACACACACACACACACACACACATCC
>NW_011353850.1:0-1656 GCF_000735185.1 Notothenia coriiceps | reverse complement strand
TATCTCTCCCAGCTTAGACGCGGTTTGATTGGCTAGGGCTTGAGCTGTCAGATTTTCAGAAACGGGATTTGATTGGCTGGCCCTGGCTACTCCGGCGTCTCCGGCTGCAGAAGTTGAACATTGTATATACATGGTGTGTGTGTGTGTGTGTGTGTGTGTGTGTGTGTGTGTGTGTGTCTGTTTGTGTGTGTGTGCCTGTGTTTGAGAGAGAGAGAGTGTGTGTGTGTGTGTGTGTGTGTGTGTGTGTGTGTGTGTGTGTGTGTGTGTGTGTGTGTGTGTGTGTGTGTGGTGGTGAGGAGAAGCAACACCTGCAGTGATCTGAGTGCCATGTGGAGTATGGTGTGCAACTGTGCCAAGTCTACTATATCCAGGTGCTTTACAAAGCCTGTAGGTCTGCAGCTCATTCTCTAAAAAACCAGCTAAGGAAACTGTTCCTAAATTCTGGGGCTGAATTGCTTTGCCCCAGCCAGGTTTTCCACAGCATCCGTCATTCAGTAGGAGTGTGCCATCCATTTCCCCAGAAGCCAAATTTCATTCACCCCCCCAACCCCCATCTCTTTTTCGGTCCCACAACAGAGAAAAACCTTTAATAAGTCAAGCAGCATGATGAATCAATTAATAAGTAAGCCATCTGTGAGGAGAACGCTGGATAGAGAAATGTATCATTAGGAGTATTTTTGTATGGCTTTTAATAAAACTCTACTCCTATAAAGTTTTGCAACGTCCTGGTGCTTTTATAATAAAAAAAAACAACAACATGGAGCTTTTGGTTGGACCGAGCACAGTTACGTTCTAATAGACTCAGCATGTACACACTGCACACAATCCAACGGCCAAGGAGAGGATTAAAAAAGCATTTCCTCCTTGAATGTCATTTTACCTTGAGTTTAATACAGAAGAAAATCTTGCAGAAAGCTCAGGGAGTGTGCTAATCCTGGCACGCGTGCATGTGAGGTGCCCATGTATGCAAAAGTCACAGATAGACTTTTACAATGAAAAAGAAAATATCAGTGCAACATGTAAAATAAAAGTATATTACAATCTGAGAACACATTTGCCATCTGGGTACAAATGTTAGAGTCAATTTGCCAGGCTAATTTACTGGGGGTTATTCTGGGCCTGGTGCTAAACAAAAGCGTGTGTGTGTAAGAGATATAGAGAGGCAGACAGACAGGCTGTACAGGGTATATGCAGGAATCCTGAAGTCAAATGTAATACCTTTCAAGACCTTTTTTAAGACCCTTTCCATACATTTTAAGACCTCATCGCCACTTTGAGTTTTAACCGGTTACATCGGCGACACTTTACCTCACATTATACAGTATTGATTGTCCTTCCTCCTTATCTTCCAAACATTTGGACGCAAACTTGCATTTCCCCATAACGATGTTGTTTAACAACCGGCGCAAACGGACTTTCGCGCACTATCAAGCAATGAGCGTGCGACGTCCTGTTCAGATGACATCAAATCCAACGGGATGCCATAAATAAACTACACAGAATCACACTACACACCTACGCAATGATTACATTCAGACACACTGTAGATTACAACCTCTTTGGACCATTTATATACTTATTGAAAACAATCTACAAAATGTTATACCTTGGAAAATTCCAAAAGTATCCTTTATTAATCATCAATATGATCAAAGT
>NW_011353849.1:0-3357 GCF_000735185.1 Notothenia coriiceps | reverse complement strand
AGCCAATCAGGATTGGCGTAATGAGATTGATGCTTCTGTTTGCATACGCGTTGAGGCGCATCCCATAGTGAGACATCTCACTTCATGTTACTCTGAGAACTGGGGTTACGTAAGTAACCTATAGTTTTCTGGTCTGATAACTAAGGATGTGTGTGTGCTGACAGACGTGGATTGACTTCCGCCTTGCATGGAATGAGACAGAGTTTGACGGCATCGGGGAGCTGCGTCTGCCTTCCAAAATGTTGTGGCTGCCGGAGATCGTACTGGAAAACAAGTGAGATTTTTCCCTTTTTTTTTTATATAAATGAAAAAATCACAAATTTTAAAAGAATAAAAATAAAAATATTCAATGAAATTATGAGGTAATTAATTTGCGAGAGAAAAGTTGTTATTTCTAGTGTTAAAGTGGAACACTGGAACAAAACTATTCTCTAGGATGAAAGTGGTACATTTCCTAGAAAAACTGGATTTTCTGACATTATGAAATCATGGATCTGTCTCTAATTAGTGGTTTGGTTTCTTACATTTTTTTTGTGCAAATTATGACTTTATTCATTAACAATTTATTTTCATTTTCATAAATGTACCCTTTTGTAGGTTGCAAAGTCTGGTTTTGTCTTGAAAATGGGCTGAATGTCCAATTTTAGATGCGCTTCTAAAAGAGAGCCCACATGCTATGGTTTTGACAGAGCTTTAATGAGACATAACCATCTCGACTCATACATGCTTTTGAACATTTCAAATGAGTTGCCGTTGACTTGTACACATTTTAATTTAGTTTCTCAGGACTTAAAGAGCTTCCTGTCTATGTAAACTCCACGATATGACTGAAACCTCCAGAATAGCTACTTAATGGACATTGAGTTTAAATTGGTAAACTACAAATTGTTCAATTTCCATACATTACATTCAACCTCGTTTTGATTTTTCTTTCTCCTCCAGTAACGACGCCCAGTTTGAGGTGGCGTACTACAGTAACGTGGTGGTGTATTCCAATGGTCTCTGCTACTGGTTACCGCCCGCCATCTTCCGCTCCTCCTGCTCCATCAACGTCAACTACTTCCCCTTCGACTGGCAGAACTGCACGCTCAAATTTGTGTAAGACGCCTAAACCACACAGTGTCACGGTAACAAAAAAAAAAAAAAAACTGCTAGGTTTGCATGTTTAAGATCAGGTTATCTGATTTTCAGAGTATTGTCTAGAGATCGCGGGTACAAGCGGCCGAGATGGGTTTTCTCCGCAGGGTGGCTGGTGTCTCCCTTAGGGATAAGGTGAGAAGTTCGGTCATCCGGGAGGGACTCGGAGTTGAACCGCTCCTCCTTCGCGTCGAATGGAGCCAGTTGAGGTGGTTCGGGCACCTAGTTAGGATGCCACCTGGGCGCCTCCCTAGGGAGGTGTTCCAGGCACGTCCAGCTGGGAAGAGACCAAGGGGTAGACCTAGAACCAGGTGGAGGGATTATATCTCTTCGCTGGCCTGGGAGTGCCTTGGGACCCCCCAGTCAGAGCTGGTTGATGTGCCAGGGAAAATAAAGTTTGGGGCTCTCTGCTGGAACTGCTACCTCCGCGACCCGACCACGGATAAGCGGGAGAAGATGGATGGATGGATGTCTAGACTAGACAATAAGTTTTGAACTTTCTAAATAAGTGAGCATCAGGATTTATCTCATTGTTTGATTCTAAAGGTGCACACATTCACCAAACTAATCTCTGAAAGCTCAGCCTCTAAACCTCAAATCATAATCTTACACCAAGATACTGAGGATCTCTTACCTAATATATTTAAACCAAGAAATCACAAATATTAACATGTTGACCAGACATTTGTGCATCGAAAATGCTTTGTGTCTTTCTTTTAGTCGATAAATCGAATACATGTTTTCTTTAGGCTATTGCTTATCGCATTGTATCTTACACTGTCATTACCCATGTTGCTTTGCAGCTCTCTGACCTACAATGCCAAAGAGATCAAGATGAATCTTAAGGAAGAGTGGTCTGAAGACGGAAACACTGTCTTGTGGTTTGTGGAGTGGATCATCATCGACCCTGCCAGCTTTACAGGTGAGTGTCCTCCACATCTGTCTCTCATCATTTAATAAATAATAAACCAGCGAGAGATTTCACTTAAATATCTTTTGTATATTTTATTCGTAAGTATATCTGATGTTTTGTTGTTTGGTTTGCACTGTGGTAAAAGATAAATAAATAGCGATAATAGTGGTTAGAATAATAAAAGAAACAAATATTTTAAAAAAAACACAACTTGTTATGAACAACTGAAAATTATGAAATAGCACAATATCCTCTCTTTTTCAATTGATTTTAATGTTGTTAATTATGTGCAAGAGATCCTGAAAATATGTTTGGTATCTACTGATGTAAATGATATTAAAAAAAAACAAAAACGTTTTTGTTCACAAAGTCCCCCTCAGGTTTGAAAAATATCCCATTTCCAGTCTCTTCCATGTGAACCTTATTCAATGTCTGCTTCACCTCCTCTATGATTTTTGCTGTTATTGGACAGAGAACGGCGAGTGGGAGATTAGGCACCGCCCGGCCAAGAAAAACACGTACGAGCACATCCCCATGGAGAGCAACAAGCACCAGGACATCACCTTCTACCTGATCATCAAACGCAAGCCGCTATTCTACATCGTCAACATCATCATCCCCTGCGTGCTCATCTCCTTCCTCGCATCCCTGGTCTACTACCTGCCGGCTGACAGTCAGTCGCATTATAATACGTATCAATGAATCAAAGTCACTGTTGAATTCAAACATTTGATCGGAACATGCATACGACATGCTTTTTTTTTCACTTGGCAGCACGTTTTATATTGAGATACATATTCTTCTTTTTTGTTATTTCTAGGTTCTGATCTTTTAAGAATGTAGAAATCTATATTGTTTATTAATTAATTGAAATGCTGTAATGTACATTTGTATTGATTGATGAATTAACATCATCATCATCATCCCCTGGCTTCACTCTTATACCTTCCTCTTGACATTCAGTAATAACAATAATAATACATCTAATTATGCAGAGTTTTTATGAGCAGTCAACCCCCACAATAAAATTACATTTCATATTAGCATAGGTTCAACAGTAAGTGCATATTCACTGCTTTGAAATTGCTTTTTTTCTCACCTCCTGCAAGAAGTTCTAGTTTTATATGGAGATTATTGGAAAGTAGATGGAGAAGTTTGTTGGATTCTGAAGAACCTATTTGCATTTGTTGTTATTTCACTGAACTGTGTGTGTGTGTGTGTGTGTGTGTGTGTGTGTGTGTGTGTGTGTGTGTGTGTGTGTGTGTGTGTGTGTGTGTGTGTGTGTGTGTGTGTGTGTGTGTGTGTGT
>NW_011353848.1:0-8017 GCF_000735185.1 Notothenia coriiceps | reverse complement strand
TGCCATGAGACTGGGTTGGATGTTCAGGTGTATATAAGTATGTAGTGTCTCTACTGGGACATGTCTCCATGCTTTGATGTTCAAAAAGCTCTTTATTTCTCTCATACTGTCTGTGCTGCAGCACCTCTTTCACCCTCTGTCTGAAACCAGAGCCCAGTCAGCTCTGATTGGTTAGCTGGCCGGCTCTGTTGTGATTGGTCAACCGCTAAGAGATGTCCCGCTCCTTAGCCTATCAGGTATAATGTGTTGGAGCACTAGCCAATAGAAGTGCCAGTGTTACATAGTTATGTCACTATGATACGGGGGAGTGTGTGGGTGAGAACACAGGGATTTTAGCCTTTGCAGACCATTTACATGCACTAGAACACACTATAGAACACACTACAGGAGAGGGAACACCCCAACAGTTGGCAGTTGCCAAAAATACTGCACAGTGGTTTATAAGAATATTCTATTCTGATGTGAGACAGGAGATTTCCCTTATTGCTTGAAGGTACACACACACACACACACACACACACACACACACACACACACACACACACACACACACACACACACACACACACACACACACACACACACACACACACACACACACACACACACACACACACAGGTTCGTACCGGCAGCAGTGTGCTGTGTTTCACCACAGTGTTGACATTGCGTAGCAGTGCCCATTTGGCCAGATCCTTCTCATAGAGTTCCACATACTCCCGACGCTTATACATCTTCACGTGCACAGTCCAAACGTGTGCACTCTGACAATGATTTCTGATGTGAGCAGACCTCTACCCAGCACAGACATGAAAAAAATGCCACAACTTTGGGTGGAAAGGTATCTTGATTGACCTGATGAGTGTATAATTGTTGCTTCACATATGCAGGTTAACAGTTTCCAAATATCCTTTTGAAATTTGCTAGATACAAAGCCTTCATAAAAACAGTGAAATCTTCAAATATCCACCAGGTTCAATTCCAGTGGATCAAGCTCACACGTTCCACTGTCGGATCATCTAAACAAGCTGAATAGTCCATGTGATGGTGAAGAACAGCTGATCACAGAACATCCTGCTCGGTGACCTTCAGTCCCGCCTCTCTGTATTTAGATTCCACTTTAAGGATATACAAATATCTAAGTATATCCAGCTTTCTGATCACTCTGAAGTCTTTAATGCAGAAACATTTGGGGACCATCCTCCTGCTCTCTCTCCCTCTCCCAGCCCCCAACAACCTCCACTATCGCCCATGGCAACAAGATGTCACTTCCCCCTCAGTCCTATGGTGTTAGATTTCTGAACAGATAAAACACTACACTCTTACTACAATGTCAACGCTGCTATGCAAGACAAACCGTTTAACTGTTGACTAAGAAGCTAAAGTCAGTATACCATCACCAACAATACTACGTTTCATTTCAACCCAATTTTGTTGATATAAAAGGGGAAATTAAAAATGATCTCCTGTGTCCAACTCCTCAGTTTTCCTTCCCTCTGACCTCACTGAACTACTGAATCACAACTGAGGGTAAATGTATGTTTTAAGAATTTAAACAGGGAACAAATGCTGTTATCCTTCTTATTTTTTAAGGCCAGTCAATTAGCTTTACCATCCGTGGACAAAGACCAATGGTGGCTTAAAAAAACATGACAAAAGCGAAAAGGAAACCCTGTAACAGAGCCTAGAATACAGAACCAAACTATCGACAATATGAAAGATTTGATGGTGAGCTGCTTCCACTGGGTCTGGCACCAGGTCCACCACTTTGATCCATACTTAAATATCTTGACTACTATTAGATAGATTGTAATGAAATGTTGTACAACTGTTCCCAGAGGAAGATGTCTGCTCTCTTTGAGGACTTCTCCTCTCGCTCTGACAGCAGGCAGTGGAGGTATGTAAGTAAATATATTGTAATACAACTTTCAGGTACTTCACTATTGTATTACCACCCCAGGGATGTGTAATGGTCAATGTTACATAAGGCAGAGGGAAACAGGAGACATTTTGCCTTTTGCTAGGAATCAGATTCCACTTTAGCTTGTCTGATGGCTCTATTCGCTAGCACCTTAAGTCACATGATGCATTTTGCTCCTCCGTCACTTTAATAAAACTATCCTCAAAATAACCATGCCCGACTGCTAGCTAGCTGCTTGTTTAAGCATAAATGCTCCCCATTTTATAATTCATGGCAAATTCAGTGAACGTTGTTTACAAAAAACACATTCATTGCCCCCTGAGGACAACTGTGATAACTTGAATTCCTTGCAGCCAGCATTGGTCAACATTTAGTTTTGTCCAACAAGGAAACAATAATATATATTATTGTTTGAATTCACTATATACCAAAAGAATGCCATCCCCTTTAGCCTTCCCTGTGCTTTGTGAGTAGTGCTAATTATCAGATGTTATAATGCTAACACATTACACCGAGCAACAAGCTAGCTATTATCATAATGAGGATGCTAGCATGTAGCTTCAGTCCTGTGAGACTGAGAGGAATGCTCTTTGAGTGTGTGTTACGTGTAGGCCAGTTTAATTAAGTAAATACTCCGTCTGGCAAACTGAGACACCAGAACAGTACACCACTAAGCACCTGTTACACCCACCCACACACACACACACACACACACACACACACACACACACACACACACACACACACACACACACACACACACACACACACACACACACACAGCCTGTGACAGAGTAAAGAGAGAACGGGCCGACGGCAAACTATCAGAAACCACATGTTGAATTATTTAACGCAGAGGATCTGTCTTTGTGTCTCCTCTCTTATTCTCATTCTTCTATGCCTCTGGCTTCCTTTTCATTCACCGGGTTCTCCCTCTCTTACTTTACAGATCTTATACTCATGTCATTTCATAATTCAGATCATCTTGTTAATTGATCTTAAGCGACAATACTGAAGTCATGGTGTTTTTCTATTGATAACTGAGTACAGTAATATTTTCAATGTCCGGCAACCACTGCTTTATGCAACTGACCAAAATCACGAGGATTGGCAGCTTAACCATACAGTAATGTTAGTTTGATATGACACATGACCTTCGACCTATTACCACTCTAATATAGGGGATAAATCACAAACAGTGAAAATAATGAGTGAAAATGAATGCAAGGGATAAAGACTAATGGATAGGATCGTTTTTGAAAACAGAAGTTATTAACAGAGGGCGAATACTGTACAAACACAAACAACTGATTGATGGCTGACCTGAATGTTACTCAAACATTTAGCTGGGAGTGTTCTCCAACGATAAGCTCACATTGAGAGAAAGGCTTTTTACATGAGTGATATAAAAGTCGATGAAGCCCCCAGGTCCACTAACCAGACAGCAGAGGCAGACAGGGATCCTTCATCTCCCAGTAAAGTGCTTCAGCTGACAGTTGGAGAGCTTTTGCCATGCCATGCTTTGAATGGTATATTTAGCCTCTATGCACCAATTCAGCAACATCTGTAAATAAGTCATTTTTCTTTCAAAACATGTGTTATCTAAATAATGACCTGTAGCTGAAGAGCATCAACATACATATTTCAGATTTAAAGGAAGAAACTCTCGCTACATGTTCATTTACACTTCAGATACAGCCAAGTCATCGTTTCCAATAGCTCTGCGCTTAGGCTTGTGTTTGAATGTTTAGGACAAATACATGTTTAGCACAGTCAGGTGATGCTGTTTATAATGGAAGTCTTTAATAGTGAATTAATGCTGTTCAATAAACTTCTGTATATAAGATTGGAATGTAACTTAGTATTTTAACTTACTACTGTGGTTATAGGATAGGATACATAAAGTACAAAAAGTCATTCAAACTAGCTTCACCTTGACCAGCTGCAACATTCATGTAAAGAACAAAACAATGCAAACATATTTACAATCAAGGAATACACATGACTTTATAACGGGTCATTTTGCAGAAAGAGTACTTTTTCCTTTTGATTTATTTATAAATGTTGGTACCTTGAGTTTCATTTAATGCTGAGACGTCTGGATGTGGGACATTAACCTGCGACAGAGTATTACGACAGTTAATGATCAGATCAAATATAATTTTAATGATCCCAAATAATTGTTTTGTGCCAGATATTGCAAAAATGGAACAACAACATAAGAATAAAGAGTGTGTAAAGTAATACTAACACGAAAAAGAATACAAATATATGTTAATAATAATAAGAGAACTAAAATAGAAAAGGAATTTGAAAAAAGGCAAAAAATTGAAGTATACATTTAAAGTGAATACGAATACACGTATACTAAATTCTCTTTGATAGACCTTAATAGAGGAGTGATATTCCACGTAACATGGAGGATGTGATGTATTATGTCTCATAACTCTGTGAACATTATTACCCCCAGCAGCTGCAGTTTATCTTAAAGTCTAAAGGACAGATTTAAAGGGTTCCCACCATGCCACCACTCTACTGTCACACCGTGCTGTGGACAAATGAGAGTGCAGCGTGTTGCCGTCAGCAGGCTCTGAGTGTTCTCATCATCCCTTTCTTCAGGTGAATAATTCAGGCCAGACATGAGCCGGGTATTCACTTACGCCTGCTAATGTCACTCCTGTGTGGAAAGGTAACAAAGCACACTGAGGACACAGAGAAGAAAGGCTTTATGGGTAAGTCTCTGTGCATGAACCACAGCATCCGGGTACGCCTGCAAATATTTCTGACCAATCTCCAGCCCTCGCTTCGTGTTATTTCATTGCACTGAAAAGAGCCTCTGTTTACCAGCGCTGAGTTATTGATAAGTTATAACATATGCTCAAGCCTGGGGGAAGACGCTACAAAACCCTTATGTAACAGTATTGTAAAGCTGATTTGGTTAACGTGTTATCAAACCGTTACATATTTACACATTTACACATTTAGCAGATTCGGAACAACATCACTCATTAGGAGTTACTGAACAGTCTAATATTCCCTCTTGAGAGAAAGGCCTGTGTCTGAGCTACAGATGATGGTCTCTAAAGCTATAATAACCCTTTTCCAGCAGGGATCTGTAACAACATTCCTCCACTAAACGTTTAATGGAAGTTCAATACCCGTCACTGCAGCTCCTTAAGTCCTTTACGGTTCTTGTTACCCTTAATGTGCACTATAGGTTTACTACAGGTTATACAAGCTTCCAGAATGTGTGACACACTGCACATAATCCTGAGGACTTCTTCAAGGCGGCTCTGCCACCTGCTGGTGTTTGTGGAGCGTTTTTAGTTACTCTTCTTGTAGCTTTTTGGAACTCAGATGAATCCAATGACTTCAGAGTTAGGAGCTTTATAGGGCAGAGCAGAGCAGAGCTGCTGAGAGCACACGTGGTTGATAAAGGCACTTTCAGCTCACTTAATTTGCATTTAGATTGATCATTTAAATAAGTCAAAGGTCACAGGGTTAGATATGGTGACAAGATAATTGTGCTGGTAGCCTATTTGTCATGAATGAACCCAGCACTGAAGCAGAGAGACCGCTCACCTCTCTGCTTCAGTGCACCATTCTCATCATAGTCCATCTCTCTGTAGCCTCCACAAAGGGGGGTGAACAGAGCGTGAAGACGCAGCGAGTATGCTGGGAAAACATTATTATAAAGTTCGTGGTGGAAGATGTATTCCCATCATTTACCCAAGTTAATGTAGTAAAACTGCAACATAAAAATAAATCACAAGTCCTGCATTCAAAACCTTGCTCACATAAAAGTATATAGTATATTAGCACATGTTCTGAAGAGATAATAAATCAAATAACTCATGTTGCAGAATGATCCTTCTGGCATCATTTGGAAATTGTGATGTATAACCAAAAGGTGATAGTGTTCATTTAATTAGATTGTTTATGAACTTTAAAGCACTTTAAGATATACAGTATGTAGCTATAAGCTTCTAAAATAAGTCTGAACTTATATCTGAAGAAATGCACAACACAATTCATCCATTTTAAAAACATTCTTGTTTGATTAAGCATGCTTTGCTATTATTGAAAAATGTTAGCCTTAAGATAAAAACAAAAATAGGCCATTATAAATAATGATTAAGACTTACAACTAGGTAATGAATAAACGAGGGCCCTCAATAAGCCATGGCTTAACAGACATGTCTAAAGAACAGATTGTAAATGAAGGTCTAAACTAAAGGTTTTTAGACGGAGATAGGGACCACAGCGGCTAACGAGGATTCCCATGTGGTTTTTTGTTGAGGTCTCTGGGTCATAGCAGGCAGCTGCAGGGTAGATCTATAAAGCACCTCTGAACAATAGTGAGAAGATCTTCAGATAGGGCTGGGCAATCATTCAATTTGATAATGTATCGTCTTTCAAATGCTTCACATCGTGATGGAATGTTTAGATAAAACATTAGGCTTTAAACGGCTTCACATCACCAACGCTAAGCTAAAGGCTCGGCTGGATGATGTTACCATAACTAGTTTCAATCAGTCTCTTCTAGCAACGAAGGTTTTTAAAACATAGAAGCTTCAGAAGTCCTCCAGTGGGGTATTTACTGAGGTGTTTTATGTCGTAGAACAACACGTGAAAATCTCCTCAGCTTGTGTTAACCTCAGACCTTATTTTTACCATTTAACCAAAAACATGTTGAGGTAAAACTGGGTTTTGTTTTTACATCATGCACAAAATATTTGTCAATGAAATGTTCAATCATTCACTAATTTGTCTAGTGCTCCATTTACACTGTGGAATACATTTATTATTCAAATACACACACACACACACACACACACACACACACACACACACACACACACACACACACACACACACACACACACACACACACACACACACACACACACACACACACACTCACACAGTGATTGTCCGGTAGATGAGAGAGCTGCTGAATGAACTGAATACCAGCTGTCCATGGCAGTGGAACTGAACTCAGCACTGAACTCAGCAGAGACAGGAGCAGCCTGCACACTACACTGATACACAGGCTTTGTGAGAGGATAACACTCACTCATAAACACACTTACTATCATCTCCAAGTGTCTCCTAGACATAGATAATTATGATATTCCATTTTCTATTTATTATGTAACCCACTGCATAGCTGTTGTTTTGAGAGAAGCTTCAGTGGAAGTTTGGGAAAGTTAAAGCTGCTGTGTTATAGTGTTAATGAGTCTTTATATATTTTTAAAAAACGATTGTAACTGGATAATCAACTGTTTTACTCCTGCACAATACTAACAAGAGAGAACATTTGCAAAGCATTTTTAAAAACAGGATAAGATGATGTAATCAGCATTTAAACCCCAATTATCAAATGTATTGGGAATAATAACGATGGTGACTTTAGGTTCAAAATCTGCGTCATTATGGGGTCAACTCAGTCAAATCAGTTACATTTTTTGGACAAAGCTGTTTTAAACTGTGTGTCTGCAGTCAGAGTTCACCTGGATGAGGGTGGTGCACCTGTAGCTGAGACGCCGCGCTTTCCTGTCCCAGCCCTCCAGCAGCCAATCAGATTCCTTCCCGTTCATTCTGTTGCCATGGTCACCACATCTAGTTAAAGTCTTTGCACCTTCAGGTAACAACAGGGCAGCAAATAACTACAAGAAGGATTCTTTCTTCTTGTTTAATGTGTCAATTGGTTGATATCATTTTGTGAACCAGTGACAGCAGAAATCCTGAGCGCAGACGTTGTAAGACATCCCAAAATATTTGAGACTTCCAATTCAAACTGTCCTTGGCTCGGTGGTGAAAGATAAAACAGAGCGTGAGGATCTTCTCCATAAAAAATCCTTCACACCGACTAGAATGTGCTCTGCAGACACCACCCAGGGTTCTGCTTCTGCGCCCATGTCAAATTATTGCAAGTCGCAGAGGAGGGAGGAAGGTTTGTGTGTGTGTGTGTGTGTGTGTGTGTGTGTGTGTGTGGGTGTGTGTGTGTGTGTGTGTGTGTGTGTGTGTGTGTGTGTGTGTGTGTGTGTGTGTGTGTGTGTGTGTGTGTGTGTGTGTGTGTGTGTGCTTGTATTATT
>NW_011353847.1:0-4535 GCF_000735185.1 Notothenia coriiceps | reverse complement strand
AAAATAATATTTCCTCAACAAAGTTGTCTTCTGAAATAAATCTGATGTATGCAAGCAATTCTGCGACATTTGCTACATCCGTGCTCTCATCCACAGACAGGGCTGCTGTTAACGTCGGTCTGTACAACGGAATTGTGCCAAAACTACGCCAACCGGCTGCGGAGGGAGACTCTCCCCCTTCACTGGAGAACTGCGCTAAAACAGCTGATCACAACGTTCACACTCTGGTCACGAAGTACTCCACTAGCCCCCCCCCCCCCCCCGTCGACTTTCCTGAAGTACTCCACTAGCACCCCCGCCCTTGTGGTTGTGAGTGGAGCCAGAAGTTGGAGTACCAAACACTGACTCCAGGTACTCATCTGAGTACCTCACTGAGAAAGTTATGTGCACCCCTGTATATACATATACATACATATATAAAAGCACAACAATCAATATATACAAAATAACAGTCACAATAACTTTGAGGACTTTGTCTGCGAACTTGTGTCCGGATTAATTATGTGTCCTTCTCTCTGCAGTTTGGCCTCAGCCAGCTTTCTTCCCAAATACTTCAGCTCCAAGTGGAGCTTCTCCAAGTTCCAGGTGCCCTCAGGCTCCCCCTGTGTGTGTGCCTTTGGAACAGAGCCCAACGCTGTAATGGGTAAGTTCCCTCACACTCTGTGGGTGTCATTATGAGGAAAACTACTGCTGACATCACATTTCTGCATGAATTGTGTTTTATTTTGAGGGTTTAAGCCGTCCTTTCAAATCAAAGTAACATCACTAAAAAGAAGTAAGACAGGTCAAGGAAAAAAATCACATGGGCTGTAAACAAACCATGTTATCACGTGGTGTAAGAATGAGAATAAATAAGATAAAACCAGGGAATGAGTCAGCATTTTAGCACTTTGGTTTCCTCGACTCAAAAGTCAATGGATTTTGGAACATATTTTTGGCTAGATTTTCCCTTTTCTAATAAGACGTAAAATACGTCGGTAAATAACCCACTGGTGAATGTCTGAAGCTTCTATGTGTCATAAAAACACACATACTTTGCTTGTATCCTATCATTAGCTTTTTACTTCTGGTGATTGCATTTACGCTTAAAAAATCATAAAGGGCTGTTAATATGTGAAGATTCTCCAAAATGTGTAAGTATCGTAAAAATGTGTTTGCCACTGATCTTACTTTCTGCAATATTTCAAAATCATGAAATAATCCCATTGCTTTTACTCGAGGGAGCCCTTGTGATGCTACCATCCGGGTCGTCCTACTATACATTATCACTGCAGCACTATTAACATGGGAAACTAAGAGAACCAGTCACATGATTATCACATGTATTGTTTTTGTTCAGCCTAACAGCATTCTGTACAGCTGTGTCAATATCACTCACATTTTTTACATATCAAGACGTGAAGCTGCCTTCCCATGTGGGAAAATGCCATCAATGGGCACTACATTAACGTACAAAATCCAACCCTATATAATAATCCATATCATGTGACTGAAGTGTATTCTGGTGAGGGGAAACTTAGTTGTTTCTGTTCTGGCAGTGAAGTAGCATCAGGACTAATTCAAGGTGTCTCCTCCAGAGTCCAACAGTCCAAAAAGCTGTGTACTGTACTTCGCTCTTTGTGTCCCTGTAGTACTCAAATAAACCCTCCTCTTGCTGACTGAGTGTATTCTGCTCTCGCTTCTCTCTTCCACTCTGCAGCCATTTGTGCTGACGGCAGCTACTACAAGTTCCTGTTCAACCAGAAAGGAGAGTGTTCTAGAGACGTGTACGCTCAGTTCCTGGAGATGACCGATGAGAAAATATGACTTTTGACCCCTCTGGAGACTTGCTGCATCACAGGCGGATTACATTTTTTCTGTACTTATTTTATTTTGAAGGGAAGGTCCCATGATGCACTTATCTTTACGTACTCTGTTAAAGAGCATCCGTTGAAGAGAGGAACAAAGACTGGGGAAGCTGATCAGATGGATGAAGACTTTTGTTTTTCTCAGACTCCTGAAGATTGTCTCTGGACAGAGGGACACAGAGGGTTTTCTCTGGACAGGGGGACACAGAGGGTTGTCTCTGGACAGAGGGACACAGAGGGTTTTCTCGGATGCAGACTTGACTCCCAAACCAAACACTAAAGAGTGAAAGGTATTTTTTGAATATAAAACATGCAGCTTTTTAAGACGTCTTCCGAGGAATTTCCAAAGGATGGTTATTCTTAAGATATGATGACTCTGGTAGTTCCATGGATTGAAAATATTGAGATTTTTTTTCAATGTACCACCTAACCTAACTATAGGGAGTGCCTCAGACTGGAGAGAAGCTGTATGTGTGCACTTGTTGTCTTTGTCATCTATACTTGTGTGTGTTTGTGTATATACCAATGTACCACATTCGGTGTCCACATCTGAATCAGAATGCAGTTGCATCGGAACACACTGATTCTGTATTGTAAGTGTCACCTTAGTATTAATAGATTTTCTTAAATTCACTGTATAAACACAAAGCACCAGACTGAACTTCTAACTCAATAGAACTGTACAGAATAGAAGCAAAAACATTTATTTGTTTCCGTCGTCCTTTTTTTCATAGATTTTGCTATGTGTTCCCCAAATGCTTTTTGTGAAGAGCTTGTGACAGGATGTGACCCGGAAGATTAAAAAATAGTTTGACATTTATTACCTAATGCAATAATGTGCTTTCTTACTGAGAGATGAAGATATTGGTATAGATCTTAACTCACTGTGTGAGAAAAGCAAATAATATGCATTTGGCAAACAATGTCAAACTATTGCTAAGCACATTTCCTGATCCATTGAACTATTTATTTTAGCGTTCGCTGTTCCTAGCTGAAGAGGCCAAACAGACTTTCGATCACAAAAAAAAACATATGAGACTCTAACCTGATCAGCTATAAAATATAGACTCTGGTTAAAGATGGCACATCTTGTGTAATATTCATACGTTATAATGAAGTCAGAAGTCTGTGTTGGCCGGTCACAGCTGGAGTCCTGAGGCCTGTACTACGAAGCCGAATTTTCACTTAGCAAGCTAACTTCAGGGAAAACTCTGGGTTTCTGGTCCTACGACACTGGTTCACGTTTTAACGGGCTGGATCTCCATGGTAAATTATGCTGAACGGCTAACCTGGGGCCTATACTACGAATCTAGTTCAACATATCCTGGATATGTTTTGAGTTATCCGGTTGACTTAATCCAAAACAAACCCGCTCTCGCTAAACTGTCCTACGACGCTGGCTATCAACTCGATCGCTCAAGCCAGCCGTGTCCTATCTAGTTAGGTGCGCGTTCACATAAAATGGGTGGTATCTGGAGCATTCGGCCAATCACAAACATGGAGAAGTGTACTGACAGCGCAGCGTCATACTTCCTGAATGAAAAGTCAACTATAATATTAGTCAAATATGATGAAGTTAAACTTTAAACATCCATGACTTAAACACTTTATCCAGGATCAAAGCCATCTGCAAGGTGAATACAGCTGGTAACAGAAAAAGTGTTTGAATGCGTACATTAACAGGTTTATGATACACAATCTGACTTTAATTACATTTGACTCGAGTGTTTCGTCAACTTAATGTGTTGCTTAAAATAATACTTCTGCATACAGTATGTGACACAAGGAGTGTTGCAAGCCCAGACACGGCTCAGCTGACTCGGAAATATGTTATACATTATGATGTGATATGATATGAATGATAATGGGACACATCGACGTCTGCACTCACAGTGCCACGGACTGTAGGCTACATAATGTTACTTTGATCCGGTTACTTATGTTGTGGCAGATATTTAAGTAAGCTTTCTTAACGCTAATGTTATAATAGTCAGATTGCTCTGAAGATGGGAGGTGATATTCTATTCATTTTCACGTTCACACAGTCAGTGATTTTTGCCGGCCGTCTGAGGTATGAAGGGTTAACGTTAAGGCATTAGTTTGCTTCATTAAAGGGTGTTAATGAATAAGTGTTCTCCAGTGCCTTTTGTCCGCTTTAAGGTATGATTAAGGTAGGGTTAATGTTGCTCTCAAAGTGCAACAGATTGATGCTTTTAACTTCAATATTTAAAAACAAATCTTCCCGGGGGAGCATGCCCCAGGACCCCCCTAGAGGAGGCGAAGACCCCCCCTAAAGGATGTTCGGTCCACCCCCCACTTGTAAAAAATAGCACTTTACCCCTGCACTTCAGATCCAGTCGTCATGACTCCACTCCGGAGGGATTCCCTGATCACTTCTTACAGTTTCTCATCATGGCGGGTGTCTCCTGTCCCCGGTACAAACACACTGCCTGAGGAAGCTTAGGCTATGTGTATTTTTTTTGTCATTAACCTTTTTCGGACCACTTATTATTTATTTATTTTGGTGACGATCCGACCTCCATGCTGCTACTCTGGTTCAAACTGCATCCACCAAACAATATGATTTATCTCGACCTCCCCAAAATAACCAAAATCTGACACGCTGTGAGATGTCTTTTTTAGCTGTTCTGTCGTCATTTCCTGCGATTTTCTTCATGCAGCAGTCAA
>NW_011353846.1:0-4181 GCF_000735185.1 Notothenia coriiceps | reverse complement strand
TTTACATGCACTAAAACCTATAAAACACACTACAGGAAAGAGAACACCCGGAAGAAGCAGAATAGGGCCTCTTTAAACCCTGCCGTCTCTCAATGAGCTGCAGTGTGTCAGAACTCTGCGGTCTCCTCTAACCAAGAGGCCCGCGGCGGCCATTAAAAAAGCTGGAACCTCCACTTCCCCGTTTCCTCTGGGTCTGGGTGAAGGCTTTGGGTGGAGGCTCTGGGTGGAGGCTCTGGGTGGAGGCTCTGGGTAGAGGCTCTGTGTGGAGGCTCTGGGTGGAGGCTCTGTGTGGAGGCTCTGTGTAGAGGCTCTGGGTGGAGGCTCTGTGTGGAGGCTCTGGGTGGAGGCTCTGGGTGGAGGCTCTGGGTGGAGGCTCTGGGTGGAGGCTCTGGGTGGAGGCTCTGGGTGGAGGCTCTGGGTGGAGGCTCTGTGTGGAGGCTCTGTGTGGAGGCTCTGGGTGGAGGCTCTGGGTGGAGGCTCTGGGTGGAGGCTCTGGGTGGAGGCTCTGTGTGGAGGCTCTGGGTGGAGGTTCTGGGTGGAGGCTCCGGGTGGAGGCTCTGGGATGCCATGCAGGAGAAAAGCAGCTCTGTTCTCCCGGCTGGGCTTCACGGTGATTATGAGTCAGCTCTGCGCTCAGAGATGACCAACAGCTGAGGATGACCTCGTGCTCAGCCTGTTATGGAAAGGTCAGAGATTTGATTCCCAGACAGCGAGTCTCCGTCTGGAGTCATGCTTCCTGAGGAGCAGCTGAACCCTCCCTGAGGTTTCATCATGAGCACGGTCGAGGAACAGTAGCTGAGGAAACTACAAAATATTTATCATATTTTATTACTACCCGTACTTAACTTATGTCTTGTGTTCAAACCCCTTCCCCCACATCAGTACTTGGTCAGTTCATACTGCTCTCTGTTGTGTATTTTAATCTAATTTACTTCCTCTTTGTTTGTTGTTTGAATTGTAATTTTTTATAGCGTACTTCTTGAGTAGATTCTTACTCTATTTTTATTTTATGAAGATGTTAACTTCTTATAGTCATGTAATTATCATTATTATTTTATTTATATTTGTATTGCACATTATTATTATTCTCTTATATACATATTTTAATATAATTTAATATTTTTGTTGGAGAATTTATTTTATCTTCTGACGTTTATTAACATATTTTTATTTATTCATATTTCTACTATTTTTATTATGTATTATTTTATTTTTTTATTGGACATTTTAATTGACTTTTTATTGTTAATATAATTTATTTTATTTGTATTTATTTTTAATGTAAATTCTTACTTCAAATAAAAATATTTTTCTCTGTTTTATTTTATTTTTTATTCAATGTTTTACTTTAACTTCTCGTCATTGTTTTTATTTCACATTCTAACTTTTACTTATTTTTTATTTCCATCTCAAATAGAGCCCTTTGAAACTCTGATTTTGAGTTAAAGTTAATTATAATCACCCTTTAACATCCAGAGGTCTCCTAACGAGGCCATTTGTTGAGTCTAAATAAAGCGTCCCTTAATAAGCGAAGCCCCCCGCTGTGCGCTGCATCTCAGTGATCATGGAAGCCGACATGTTGTTATAGGTGTTTGTCTGACTGCCTGACTCTGATCTGCTCTACCTGTGCAGGAGAAGGAGAAGAAGGAGAAAGATAAGGATGGGAAGGAGAAGGAGAAGAAGGCGATAAACGGACATCTTTTCTCCCCGCTGACCCCAGGTCAGGGCCAGTGCTTCCAGTGCAGCAAAGCCTTCAACAGCAAGGAGGCCTTCCTCTGCTCACGTGAGTCTATCTGTTTGTTTTTGTTGTTTATTCCAGCTCACTGTCATTGTGTGTGACGCATCGGGACTCCTGTTGCTTTAAGTCTAATAAAAGCCCTTTAACAAAGTCAAAGTAAACTTTATTGTCAATCTTTCAGTTTGTGTGTACAGACAGAGAGATCGAAATACTGTTTCCCACAATCCCGAATAAAAAAACAAATATATATACAAATATGTATAAAGATATGTATACACTATACACAATCAAAATGGTTGGGATAAAGTGCAGCGAGGCGGTCGTTATTGAAAACCAAACACCCGACATATTGGGCTTATTACACGGCCACATACTAAACACCCTAACGACTCGACTCCCAATATTAATTGTATTAATTGTATTGACTGGGAAATGATCGTATTGCTTCCACTAAGAAAAAAACTACGGCAGCAACAACTTAATGTAAATGAAATGGCAGCACTGATCAAGGTGTTGAACCCTAACCAGTCCTTAAACACTTTACTTTCTGTCTTTTAACCTCTTTTATTTTCTCTCTCTTGATCCTCCTTAGCAACGGTCATTATGTTGCTTAGCAGCAGTGTGTTATCGACTATTAATAACCTCAGAAATATCAGAATCAAGTTTTCAACTGAGCTGTGTTTTTAAAGGCTTACTCTAATGCTCATTTACTTTAAAGTTGAAAACACAGCGTTGGAATATCATGCTGAAGTTAGATCACTTCTCCAAAAAAAACTCAGAGACCCAGTCCCTCATCTGTCTTATACTGTGAGGGGAATCTGACGAGGTCTGCTAGTGGCTTTTTAATTATGCAACACGTCTGTGCAAAACTCACCTGTCTTCAATCCAACTTCATGTATTTTTATAAAGATTGGTGCGGTTAAACGTTATTTTAGTTATTATAAACAGCAGATGAAGAAGTAATATCAGTACAGGTTAACTAACTTTCTTGCTGATACAGTTTAAATACAGTTCAAAGGATGAAACATTCATAGTTTGATATCTGTAATGCTGTGTTTCAGTATGTTGTAATGTTTCAAATGAAAGGGCTCTTGTCTGAGCTTCAGGGTCATTTAGAAGTAGTGAAACTCTCTCAACTTGAATGCAACACAGACAACAGCAGAACAGCTTGTGCATTGTTTTCCTCAGAAGCAGCAGCTCTAAAGAGGATGTTCTTTATTGCTCAAGCTTTTTGCTGGAAACCTAGAAAAAAGGAAAGGTCCTTAAAAGGAGAAGCAGCTCTGAGATGGATCGCAGTCACAATCTGACTCAAACAGCCTCTTCTTGTTTGGTGACGGTGTTTTGGGGATGTGTGCAGATGTGTGGCTGGTGTCCATTCAACAGAAAACACTGATCCTTTGTGTGGGATTAGCTGGAGCGAGTTAGACGTCCACAATAAGCTGCAAAATACCCAATAAAACCATTAAAGAGCAGAAACGCGCCGCAGGAATTCAGCTGGTTTTACTGTGCACGTCATAATTAGAGCCAATTAACGTTTTTCGTGCAGCAAAAGAATTCAAATGTCTCTGACGGTGCGGCTGCTTTACTTCCAGATAATCTATTTCTCAGGCTGTGCGTCAGGGATGATGTAACCCTCACAGCGAACATGTGGTTTGACAGGAAACATGACGAGGTCTGTCAGTGGTCTGCAACATGTGTGTGAAACTCACCTGGAAACAAGCTTCTGTTGATCAATCACACTTTACCTGTAGAGCTACTTTCAAATAAGGAATTGGTGCAGTTCAACTTAAAGGGGACCTATCTGGCAAAATGCACTTTGTGATGTCGTTAATACATAAACATGTGTCCCCGGTGTGTCGGGGAACTCACGCAGCGTCAGAAAATAAAACGCTCTCTCTTTTCCTCCGTACCCAAATCTCTAAAAACGGGGCTACAATGGAGCTGATCCAGATTTGCGTCCGATATGACGTAATATCTGAAATGTGGACCCACGGCCCAATCAGAAACGTTGCTATCAGAAACAATGCCCGACTGTTTTGGACGTAATATGGTCGGTGTTTACATTAGCATCGCTAACACTCAGAGCTAACCTGTACTGGAGAGCATGTGTGTGAAGAAGCAGGAAGTAAAAAGGAACTCACCTTGTGGTATAACCGGCAAGAGAGAAAGCCTTTGAGCTCCATACTGTTTCAGAGATAATCCTTGATAATCCATGATATGGCGTTTCATCACCGCAGCCTTTAGTTTAGACAGTAGCTGCCTATTATTTTTTTTAAAGCTTTATTCCCCAAATCAGCACTTTTGAAACAGGAAGTGAAATAGAGGGATATGAGGCATGGCTAGAATGGGTGATCTGTTTGGTGTTTTGAGCAAAACACTTCATAGACATGTTTTTTATATATTTGTATATATCTGAGACCTATGCTATTGCCTAAAAATAGCA
>NW_011353845.1:0-6072 GCF_000735185.1 Notothenia coriiceps | reverse complement strand
TGAAGTACTCCCCCGTTGATAGAAATCAACACGTAATGAAATAAGACCCCACGGTTTGATGATTGATAGGTGTGTGGGCTGTCTTTCATTTTGACACACAGAACAATGTTATAATAAACATACTGTATATTAAATGGATATATCCTCCTTCTTTCATTTATCTTTCCATTCCCACAACAATATACATGAACACAAACACCTGCTAACATGTATAATAATATCATTTTACTCAACGAAAAAAACAGAGTAGACTTCTTGGAAGTTGTTAGTACATTCAATAATAATAATAATAATAAATGGGATTTATATAGCGCTTTTCTAGACCCAACCGCACAGCACGACATTTTGATTGTCTGGTATTTGTTACAACATTCCCTAAAAGGCACAATCAACGTGAACACGGCTAAAGGGTCAAGTACAGTAACTACAACTAGCTAACGTTGTAGCGCAGCAGAGTGGGCAAGTTGCTGATCGTGAGGCCCTGAAAGTGACCACGCCCTAATGTATGCAAAAACGTTAAGACTTAATATAAATAAAAGGGTCGCGTTATAAAACAATTCACTCAACAATTAATAATCATGAAGGTGGAATCTAACTATATCCCGAATAATTTGTATCGCATCCAGGGGTAGAAACATGTTTATTTCTGCTGTAAAGTTGGGCATTTTAACATGGGGGTCTATGGAAATGGCTCCTTTCTGCAGTCATGGCCTATCGGCCACTAGATGAACTGCAGTTTGAGGCACTTCCTTATGGGCGTCCCGGCTCTGCCCCAGAGTTTGCCTCTTGAGTTAAACTCAGTTCTTAAGACCTGAGTTTGTCTGATTTTATGTATTTGTTTGTAAAAAATATGTTTTTATTTACTGATTCTTTTTTTCTTGAATAAAATATATAATTTTTTTGGAATAAATAAAATATATAATTTATATATATTTTTAAGTTCTTAGAATTCTGAAAAGCAAAGGTTTTTTTTGAAATATTTTTTTTCTCTGATATATTTTTCCAGGTTGTTTTTGTTGTTGAAAAATTTATAATTCTGAAACCAACAACAACCTCTTTATTACCCAGAATCCTCCTGGAGCGCGGCGGCGTTCTGCCCGGGAACATCGACGACACATCGGTGTCGGAGTGCACCTCCTGTCACCCGGAACTCTTCTTCTCTCACGTCAGAGACGGACTGAACTTCGGCACCCAGCTGGGCTTCCTGTGGATCAGAGAGGAGGAGGGAGAGGAGAGAGAGACTGACAGATAGAAAATAGTAGGAAATACACAGAGTACACACAAGATGTACTTTATACTACTCCACTACATGTAAACTAATGTTTATTACAAGTTGTTGTATTTAAATAAAAAAATGTATATCTGAGAAAATATGACGTGTCAGGGAATAATTTGGCCCTGCATGTTAGATAAATGTAATAATATCTCAGGATTCTTAAAAATGAATGTTCTTATTTAATTTTCTCTGAGAAATATTTATTTTGGATTATCTCTAAATCATGAGAAATCTTTATCACAAAAATATAAAAAAAAAATGCTCTATTTTTTATAATCTCTAAATGATGTTTAAAAAATAGAAATAATAAATACACAAAATATTTGTCAGACTATTTTTTTTCCTCAAACCTCAAAATTCTATTGTCTCTTTAAAAACATGGATATCGTTCTTGCTGCAAATCTAAGAATTCAGATTTACTAAAAAAAGAAATCGGAGATTTACTGAAGTATTTTATGAGGTGGAACAACATGTTAAATCTCTTCAGCTCGTTTCAAACACACCTGATTTCTGGAAATAACCAGAAACACATGCATTGACCTCCAGACCAGAGGACAGGAAGTGAGGAAATACTGAGAGCTTCATTCTCAAGAAATTAGTTTGATCCCCTAAAACAACAAATTATGTTTTAAAATGTACTACTTACTGATTAGTGAATGTATACGGAAAAAAATGACCAAACACATCAAATATAGTTTTAAGAGCCTCTGTAAAACAACGGTTAAATAACGAGTGATATATCAGATTATTTCAGAAACAGCAACACGTCTCCGGGGTTCAGACACGTTTATTGAGACGTCTCCGTTGCCGTTAAAAAGCAGCCCTCTTTCTACAAAATAAAATAGAGATAAAACAAAGATCAGTTAGAACAGGAACATATCTCAGGTTTCCACTGAAGCAAACTTTCAAGGTTCAAACTCACATTTCATTCTTCATAAACATTTAACAAACAGCTCTGTGGTGAAACCTTGAGGATTTAAATATTAAAACGTTTTTAATCCAGCAGTTTGTTCAGTCCAACTGTCTTCGCATCAGATATAAAAAAAAAGGAATATTTTGAGCAATAAAAGTTAATTCTTTCAGAAAAAAATGTGAATATTTTACCAAAAAAAGTGATTTTTTTTTAAGCAAAAAGTTGAAACATCTCTGGAAATAATTTGGTAAATGTTTTTTCGAAAAGCACAGTCATTACAAGTGGTTTCTAAAGGCCCTGACACACCAAGCGGACACCAAAGAACACGTCCCGACGGACCCGACGGTCGCACTGGAACACACCGCAAAGACTTCAGCCGAAGGCCAAGTAGCACGTACGAACTGCGCATGCGTGAGTGGCAATAACGCTCCTTACCAGCAGGCGGCGGTAGTGTGTATTCATCATTCAAAAGAGGAAACCGGAAGACAGACTACGTGATACACAGAGAGAAGAAGAACAGACTGCGTGACACACAAACAACAAATAGCGTACGTTCCATTTTCACTCTCGTCCATCGAAAACATGTTTCGTGCGGTGCTGGCGGTCTCAGCCCTTGGACTGTTGCTTGTGGAAGCAGATAGATGAAAAGGAAAAATAATAGCCGTCTGTGTGTGCCTTCTTAATCGTTTGTTTGCGTACCTCGCTTCTCATGCACTGATTCGATAGCTGAACAGCCAATCAGAGTGATTTCTTCTGCGGACAGCCTCCCGATTCAACAAGGTGTCGGCACGGCCGAAAAGACACGACGGTGCGGGACACACCAATCTGAGTAGGGCGACGTGACGCTCACCGACGGCCAAAATCGGCTTGGTGTGTCCAGAGCTTTAAACAAAACTAGTATTTATAGCAAAAATATGTATTATTTTCTATAAAAACGTGTTTTTTTAAGAAAAAGAAACAAATTCATTTTTAGCTAAATAAAGTCACATTTTGGGAAATCGTCCGAACAAACTTTGAACTTTAATTCATTTTAAAATGAAAGAAAAACATAAAAAAACAAAAACAAAGTCAAAACTTTTCAATGGTTGTGTTTCTGTTTTCATGTTGAAATGTAGACAAACCTTAAACATATAACATCTTTCTGGAATTAAATCCTTAAATAAAGATTACCATCACAAAGAAAATCATTTAGTCTCAAAAACATCAGGTCTCTTTTTGTTAAACTTGGTCGTGGTATCGTGGCACTGCAGATTCTGTCAATAAAACGTAAGACAATCATCTCTCCAACACTAAACATGTTTCCATCACAGTTAAATATTAAACATCACTTCTCTCTGTTCTCAGTTACGGCCCGTCCACACGGCAGCGTGCTTCAACGGAGACGCTTCCCATTCACTTTGAATGGGGTGACGTCACGGCTTTCCGAACTGCATTGAGGTCGCTTTGCCTCCGTTGCTCGCTTCGAAAGTTGAGAAATGTTCAACTTTTCAAGCGTTGACGGAAGCGCCAGCCAATCAAACCGCGTGCTTGTGGGTCTGGGGCGGGACATTAATGTGATTGGTTACTGGTCGCACCCCAGACACGCCCACCGGCAAGCTTAAACGCATGCTGCCGTGTGGACGTACCGTAAGAATACACTTTAAATAACAAGCAGCTCTGCACTCTCTGCTAAAATAAAATGGAGAAACTATGAAATACTGAAGAGGATTAGGGACACTTTTTTTTGGATCTGACCAAAAGGGTTGTTTTCTTTAAGTTCAGAGAAAAAACGTCAATTCTGAGAAAATAAGTCAAAATTCTGAGAAAACAAAAAAGTCAGAATTCCAAGAAAAAAGTCGAAGATTTGGAGAAAAAAAAGTCAGAATTCGGAGAGAATCTTTTTGAAATATTGAATTCTGATTTGATCTCAGAAGTACAAAATGTACTTTAGGTCAGATGTAAAGAGACCTCCCATCAGGCCCTAACCCTCCTCCGTAGATCAACAACACATCAGAGACTAAATCATAAATCTGACTTTAAGCACCGTAGGATTTCAGTTTTTAAATCACTGACAGGAAACCTGAACAAACTGCATTTCCCATGATGCATTGGGGTGATGATGAAGAGGGTGGGATCCAACCAGCTCACATATTTATTTTGCATCCATGTGTGCTCTTGTTCATGTTAAGGTACATTTGTCCAGGTTTATACGCAATATCATCGGAAAATATTTTAAATGAAAGCGAGCTGCAGATTTAAGCAAGCGGCTAAATTGTGTTTACATTTCAGCGTGTGAGCTTCTCCAAATACATGATACGAGTCATCATCATCATCATCATCTTCATCACAGGGCAGTTTGTTCAGGTGGTCTGAGTGACGGACAGCATGGCTTATTCTCCTTTCTGTTCAGTTTGTCAGTGTCGAACAAAATAAATACAAGTAGTAATAATCTCAGCTCATGTTCTGACTTCAGTCTGTCGGGACTATAGAGACTCAAGGAGAGACTCAAGGAGATTCAAAGAGACTCAAGGAGACTCAAGGAGATTCAAGGAGACTCAAAGAGATTCAAAGAAACTCAAGGAGACTCAAGGAGATTCAAAGAGACTCAAGGAGACTAAAGGAGATTCAAAGAGACTCAAGGAGACTAAAGGAGACTCTAGGAGATTCAAAGAGACTCAAGGAGACTCAGAGAGACTCAAGGAGATTCAAAGAGACTCAAGGAGACTCAGAGAGACTCAAGGAGATTCAAAGAGACTCAAGGAGACTCAAAGAGACTCAGAGAGACTCAAGGAGATTCAAAGAGACTCAAGGAGACTCAAAGAGACTCAAGGAAATTCAAAGAGACTCAAGGAGACTCAGAGAGACTCAAGGAGATTCAAAGAGACTCAAGGAGACTCAGAGAGACTAAAGCGTCCGATCTGAGAGTTTACAGATTGTTAGAAAGGTCAAAAAGACCCTTTAGTTGGGAGACGAGTGTGAGAGGAGCAGTTTATCACCTTATGTAGCCCCGCCCCCTTTCCCCTCTACCTGTTAATGTGTAAGTTCTTCCGGATCATGAATTATACTCGACCAATACGTGATTTTAATAATCACGCTTATTAATAAACCGTGACACTTCCACTTCCTCTAAAAACAGGAAGTGCTTCTTAGGAAAGAGTCATATTTACACGTGTTCTGGTTAGAAATGGAAACCTCTGGCTGCTCCAAAACCTCACACTCGCTCACAGGAAGTAGGCTTTTCAGAATAAAAGTCTGATTTTAAAAAGAGTCTTTAAATTGTAGAAACACTTTGTAAAGAGAGCACCGACCGTTATGGTGAAGTCACAAAGCAATCAGCTGTTAGATACGGCTCAATGGAAGAGAACAGCGCAAACAAAACTGAGGATTCTGGGTAGAAAGGCTTCCAGCTGCACCACGAGCCAATAGAAAAGGCAGAAATATCGTGCGGTCGGCTCTTTGTCGTCGTTGTTACGGTAAAAAGATCCATAGAAGAAGGAATGAAAAGAGGAGATAAAAGAGCTCAGAGTCCTCCAGTGTTTCGGTCGCGTTTGTGTGTGAGTGAGACGGTGTGTGTGTGTTTGTGAGTTTGTATGACTGTATGTGTGTGTATCAGCTGTGGGTGCAGAGCCTCAGTCCGGCCACCAGGGGGAGCAGGTTGAGCATCAGGAGCCACAGAGTGAAGGCTAACCCCGGAGCTCCGGAGCACGGGTCTGTAACACAAGATCAGTATCAAGATATTAAGAAAAATAAGAATAATAACAATCCATCCATCTATCTATCTATCTATCTATCTATCTATCTATCTATCTATCTATCTATCTATCTATCTATCTATCTACCTATCTATATTATCATTAAGCTGAAGTAAAAAGAGCAGCAGTGCCACTGACCAATGGGAATGCTC
>NW_011353844.1:5378-8916 GCF_000735185.1 Notothenia coriiceps | reverse complement strand
GTCAATCACACACCCACTGACCCATTAAAGAATACCCACATGACAGAGAGCCAATAAAAGTCTGTTTCTGTCAGACCAGAATTGCAAGGGGTGTGTGTGTGTGTGTGTGTGTGTGTGTGTGTGTGTGTGTGTGTGTACACACAAATAAAGTGAGTCTACCAGCTGGACACACAGGCTCTTAAATCGTGCGTGCAAACACACAACAGAGCACATATGTCACAGCTCTTTGAGATGTTCTGAGAGAATTCTCCCATGGCTGTCTGTGGCCTCTGAGTCATTAAGTGCACGCACGCACGCACGCACGCACGCACGCACGCACGCACGCACGCACACACACACACACACACACACATTAATGGCTAATATTTGGGGAGCCTGCCGTGTGGCTGCTTAGTGGACGGAGTGTGGCCGCTGTGTGAGACAAAGGCTTCTGCCTGAAATCTCAGTTCATGGTAGATTCATTCCCATTGATGGACCAAAGGGGGATGAACTAAAGCAGAAGTAATGTTTACATTGTTACAGTTAAAGTCAAGAGCCAAAAATAGTTTCATATTATTAAAGAAGCTTGCATAAAATATTTAAAATCTAAATAGAATTACACAAATTTATATTTACAAAATAAACATCCAGTACAATAGTATTTTTGAAAAAATAAATTTAGCATGTGTAAGGTAGTGTGATAGCAGCCAGGTGTAGATGTATTACATTATATTTTATTACATTGCATTTAACTGACGCTTTTATCCAAAGCGACTTACAATAAGTGCATTCGACCAAGAAGATACAAACTTGAAGAAAACAGAATCATATCGTACATCAGGTTTCATAGAGCCAAACCATTTCAAGTACTACTCAACAAGTATATATTGCACAGCTAGTTACATCTATTACAGTGGTTGATTGGCGAAACTAAGGGACAGCTGCCAGTAATAATAATTATGAAGCGGTATATACTGTATATTGCACATTAATATGTAATATATAGTTTGTTTTGTTGTTTAATGCCGGTAACTTAGTGATTGTAGGGACCCACAGACCTCTGACAAACCGGCTCACTGTCAGGTCTGCTGCTGTTTTTTTCTGTTTATAATTCAGCATTATAAAAAATAAGTGAAACAATTAGAGAGTGTGTGTGTGTGTGTGTGTGGAGGCTTTTATTGAAAATATTTACTTTAGTAGCTAAATCACAGTCCTTATTTTCTTTTCATTCTGTCTCTTTCTCCCTCTTTTCTAATCCCCCGCCATCCTCCTGGTGTCCCATAACCAAAATGAACGACTGAAACATAATACCTCCCTCGCCCACCCCCACCTCGGGAATCTGAAACAATGAGATCCTTTATACTCTCTCTCTCTCTCTTTCTGTCTCTCTCCAGACACCAGCTGAATCCCCCCCACAGCACCCCACCAGTCCATACCTCTGCTCCCCCATCAGCCCACTGTCTTAACTACTGACACCATCTTTTGAACACATGTTCCTTTAATACTATGATTCCAATCAAACACTATTATACGTCAACAATCAAGTCATATATCAGAACCAAGATAGTAAATCAAACACACAAATACACACACACACACACGCACGCACACACACACACACACACACACACACACACACACACACACACCATCCCCACCCTCCTCTATGGAAAACGGCTTACACTCTAATAACACAAAGCTAAGTAAAAGTTTATGTTTTCAGCCGACAAAATAAATGAAACAGAGCAAATGTGAATACGGGACGCTGGCATTTCAGGTTGTTTTTATCAAAGCAATGTGGACTTGAAAAAGTGGAGAGAGCGAAGGGGTGGGGGTGGGGGGGGGTGGCACCTGTATATTTGTTCAGACGTTAAGTCTTGTGATGTCATCGCTTGACAGTAAACATTTTTCTGTGTTCTGTGGTCATTAGCGAACACGGGGAACGAGAGAGAAAGACCACCATCTGGAGAGCGACGAGGGTCTCATGCTGTGGGAACATTTATTGAAAGGAGGATGGTTTACTTTACGAACCTGTAATGAGTTGTTCTTGGTATCCTGAACACGTTCTGTGTCAGAAGGTCAGAGTGACGACCCGTCTTCGAAACTAAAAATAAACTAAATGTGTCCAACACCATGATGATCAATGTTGTGAAATGTTGTGAAATGTCGAAATTACAGAGAAGAAAACTCTTTTTTCACTCGTCAGCAAGTATGAAGACATGCCTTCGTGTTTATTTAGAGTAAAACATTTGTTTAGTCGTGTTTTGTATTGTTTTAATTTGCTGTTAATATACATTGTAATTGTCCAGATGCAAGATATTAGTGCACATATTGGATTTCACAGTTAAGTATGATTTCTCTCTGGAGATTAGAGGTGACGGTTATTTCTGGAATCCCATTTCATTGGAGGAAATCCATTTTTACTATTCATCGCGTGACAGGGAAGAGAAATACAAAGAATACAACATGAGTGGTCGAAACCGGGACCATTATAACGTTGAGGAAGGCCACAGGTGGATGGGAAGTTTACTGGACCACATTACCAGGCCTGCAGTGGACAATGCAAATGTGTCAAGGTAGCAATTCAGTAACTGCCCTTTGCCACTGTGGTGGACTGTGTTTTCAGAACTAAGTCTGCATTTAGTTGAAAACCTGTAATATTACATATATATTATGTAACATGTATTACTTCACCATAATAAATATGTTAATGTTTTACTGTGTATTTTGTTCCCTGAATACCAGATACATATAGTTAGCTACATTCTAGCATGTTGCAAATAGTACTACTGCATTCCCCATCCTTGAAAATGTAGGATTAGCCACCAGAATCAAGTTCCTAGGTGGTCTAGATCCTACGCTACTGGTAAAATAACAACCAATGGCGGCCATTTTCAAAATGGCCGCCATTGGACAAATTTGCGATGGCCCTATAGCCAAAAATCTTCCTTAAGGTATGCTCTAACAGTGTGCCAAATTTCATGTTTTTATCATCAAAAGCAGAATTCTTTCACATATCTGCTGGACTAATATTTTATATAATTATCAAAACCTTTTATTTCCACCCTATCGGGCGAGGAAATAACCGATAAGGTCATTTCACAACTTTACTTTGCCTTCACAAATCCATTGATATGGTTCCATAAATCAAATTTTGACAGAGAGACACGAACTCCACAGAGACTACTGACTCCATTTTGAGTTTAATCTCAGTTTGATAACACCTCATATTGCTCACATCAGTGGATAAGGTTAACGGGATGTAACAGAAACAGACTTTGAGGATCCTCTTGGTATCACAGGTTGTTACGAACCCACTAGGGATGAGGAAGGCAACACACACCAGATGGTTGTGGTAAATAATTATAATTGGGTTTAATAAATAACAAAAAAGGTGTACAACAAATTGAGAGCAAAAATAGCCTTAGCCAAACAAAGAAGCCAAAAGGGCGCACATGTACTGAGTGAGCCTATAGTTCCACAGCAGAAATCACTACCAATTAGGGCTGCACGATTTTGGGAAAAAATCTAATTGCGATTTTTCTGACAGATATTGCGA
>NW_011353844.1:0-5029 GCF_000735185.1 Notothenia coriiceps | reverse complement strand
CACACACACACACACACACACACAGGGAGTGTGGAGCACAGCACTTCTGATTGGTGTGGATGACTGACACACAAGAAGAACAAAAAAAAATTGTAAAAATAAAAATAAATAAATAAATTAAAAAAATTGCATCATTTCAAATTGCGATTTCAATTTAAAATCGATTAATCGTTCAGCCCTACCACAATCAACACTAACAAAAGAGCAACAGCTAATAAAGGGAAGCTAAACACTAATCAACACGACACTAAGCACACATATAATCACACCAAACACACTACACTAAACACGGACCACACGAGTCGAACACATAGCTCAAGTCTGAAGTGTCCACGACACAAGAGCAAATATGCGTGAGGCGTCTGATCGCAGCAGAACCTCCCGAGTGATAGTTGTCCCCAGGCTTTGTAGTCATCTCCGGAAGGTGGGATTGCACGGGGATTGGAGCGCGTCGGGCCCGGCGTGCTCCTATCAGTGTCTTCGGAGGCGGACCAGGAAATGGTAGCCAATGACGTTGGGGCAACTACACAGCTCATTTAAATAGGAACAGCAAAACAGAATGAACAGGACCGGAGAGGCGACGGCCGTCACACAGGTGCATCAAATGGGTCGAAGCAAGTTTCAAAACAATTGTCAAGAGGAGTAGACAAACCCAAAGTCTACTTGTGATGGTTTGTGTTCGTTGGGAGTGATCAGTTTCTTAGTCCGGAGAAACTCCTGACTTTTGTAAATGACACCGAGTTTTAGCAGAAGAGAATATTCACTTCAGATGAGACGGAAAAACGAAAGATTCTCAGCCAAAAGGAAGACAACTGCTTGAGTAACATCTGTATTCCCTCACGGTGTTGAGGATAAAAGTATCTACCAATCAGCAGAGCTTGTTACGGCTCATTCATGACAAATTCTAGTTAGCAAGTCACCCAGATAATGTCCGCACGGCGGGGGGCGATCCTGCTGTTGTTCACACCGCTGACAGTAGTTCTCAGCGGGGGTCCGGCCCACACACAGATTTAGTATCGTCCAAGCACGGAGAAGGTAAACAGTGATGAAGCTCTTGCCTCCCCTCGAGCAGCGTGTCGTCCCACCACAGACAGAAAGAAAAACAATGAGGTTGAAGCGATGATCTGTGAGACGGTTTGGAGCAGACGACTGCAGGGTCATGACAGGTAGCCAGAGAAACGTGGAACAAGTTCATTTGTATATCTGTTCTTCTCTCAGGGACCTCATGCTTGTTCTCTATCAACCAGTAGGTACTATTTGATTATGTGTAACTTTAAATAGAGGATTGAGTGTCAATAGAATAGAATAATTGAGTGTCATTATGTTCAATGAGATAAGAAATGCTTCTCCCTTTCAAGGGTGCCATCAAAACAAAAAAACATCACAACATAAGAGAACAAATACACGCAGCATACATACTTAGGAATAAAGGAATAAAGGAATATGGTTTCTACATAGCTTAGACTAGAGAGACCCTATTTTCCTGAATACAAATGTGTATGTGTGCTTAGCTAACATTTGAGGATTTTGGATTCCTTTGATTGATTGAATTTCTGTCTTATTGACAGTTGCTCACAGGAAATGAGGGGGACGCAATATGAGAAATAACGTGGAACAAAGATGCTCAGCATGACTCAAACTCAGGATGTGTTGGTTGATTGGTGGCAAGGTAAATACTAGGCTTCTAGGTGGTTTGTAGAAATCAAGTTGAGAGCAAGCCAAGGTCCTTAGAATGGACATTGTTGCAAGATGTCCAGTCCTATTAACTTGCAAACTAATTACACAGATCTTACCTTGCAGCATGCTTTCTTGCTTTTCATCCTCAACCTGTAAATCAGTTGCTAAATGTTCCCGCCCAGATTCCCAAGAGGTGAACCTCCAAAATAAAAGGCCTTGATGAGTACTCAAATGCTAAGAGCGAACACATTTCTTTGCACACCATTTGGTATTAGTGTATGCAGACACTAAGACGACAACAAGATGCCCACATTTAAATCACACTGCGCATGTTGCTACACGGATACATTGAGTATATTTGAGCTCCAGTTTGGAGTCCAAACAGCTGTAAGAGCATGCTCCACATTAGCTAATTAGGTGTTATGTATCTTATTTGACCAACCTGGCCGTTCCTCTTCAGTGCCTTCCTTCCTTCTGCAGAGCTGGTTTGTAATCGTGTGCATCAGTGGCCCCAGGGAGGATCCTGCTTTGGGGCTCATTGGGCTTCGTTCACTAAGGTGCTGCTCACACGGGAACGTTTGCGTTTATGCACAGTCTGCGTTTTCAAAAAAGTCTTCCCTTCACACGTATTCGTTTCATTTGGTCTGTTCACACGAGAACGCTGGAAACGCTGTAGTACATATGCCGGGACTGTACAGTAACTGGCGCTGTAACTTCCGCCACAAAATACACCAAAAGCAGCGAAGAAGACCCTGGAGCATGGTTGCCATGGTTGCGCTTCTGTTTATGCTATGCCCCGCGGTGAATTGAGCAACATGTAATTCTCCATGTCCACTTGTTGCTGATGGTTGTAGTAGAGGAGCTGTAGATTTTGCACTAACATCTGTAGCATGGTCAGTAGCAGTAGCACTAGTAGTAGCTACTGACCATGCTACAGCAGTGAGCAGCAGAGGTGGGGAGAGGCGGGGCTATGGCTTCATCTATCGGGAAATGATCGTATAGAGGCGATTACACGGAGCCGTTTGACCCCCCAGAGCGTTTCGTTTGTAAATATATCCACCTTGGGACCCGTTATCGTTTGTGGGGTCCGTTTCTATCGTTTTGTTACGGCCTCGTGTAAATGAAAGGGCTATACGCAAGAGAAACTATGCGGATCCAGCCCGTTTTGTTCTCATGTAAACGGGGCCTAAATCAAACCAAAAACTGACCCAAAACACACTAGATTGTTAGCCTAGTTTTGATGCCATTTAGCGGTCTGCTCTTAGTGAGGCAGTGTCCTCCATACTGTTCTTTAATCCTCTTATAAGATGTTTTAAACCACCACACAGTCTTGGATGTAATCAGCACCAGCTGAAAAAGCTCCAACGTGCTGCTCCTGAGATCTTGTATAAAATGCACAGCCCAGAGGACACTTCAGACTGAACATTGGGAAAGTAAACTGCAATAAGTTCAGTGGTTCTGTTATAACATGCAGGTCTCTGCTGCTGTTATGCAATCACATTTTTTAAATAAGAGCTTTTGCAACTCCTGCTAATGCACAAAGACTTTTTGGAATCAATATGATTTAGTTCCTCTTTCACACAGACTAACCTGTTAAGAGAGACTTAAGGAGTAAAGTGACAGATACCTTTGCAGATATTCTCACTCACACCCACAGGTACGCAGTGATGAAAGCAACTCTGAGTATGTAACTGTCTATCGTACCCTGTAGGTGCGTTCTCCCTTTAGATCTTTCTTTTTATCTTTCACTTTCTGTCTTAAATTGGGCAAAAACATAAAGTATCCAGAATGTCAGCATTTGAGCATCTCAGTTAAACCTGTGTATTATTATATAATCATGGATGTTTGCTTGATTGTTAGGCGAATGAAAGTAAGATATAAAATACTGTGATATACACACAGTTTTTAATTTCCTGTAAACAGCCATGCATAGGTGACAGAGTATAAGAGAATTCCCAAACAAACACACTACTCTTTGATTATATGTATCAAAAGTCACAGGAGAACATCAAACAAAAATTACTGAAAGGCTAAAGATTAATAAAATATAACATTAACTATAATTAAAGCCTGTATGCCTCCGCAAATTAGTCAAATTGTAGTTTACATCTTGGTTTGCCCAGAATTTCTTCACTTCCTTATTTTATCCTTTTTTAATTCATTCTTTAGTCCAATTGTAAGCCAACAAATATATATATAAAGGACAGAAAGTACTGAGAACGTGACACACTGTATGTCACTGTGACCTTGACCTTTGCCCATCGAAATATTACCAGTTCATTGTTGTGTCAAAGTGGACATTTGAGGCAAACGTAAAGAATTGGACCCATGTGTCACTCTGAGTCTTGGTAAAAGTAATTGAGTAGGATATATACTGTACACACAGCTTGAGTATGGTCATTTAAATGTTTATTTTATAGCACTATAAGCAAATTGCATGATTGCATCTCTTTAAGCAAACTTGACATGCATCTTTTAAGCTTTCAATTTCAGTGTGTCTGCACAGCTCACATGCTAACTGCCCCGGGGCTCAGTGTGTGTGTGTGAACATGTGTGTGTGTTGAGATCTGACCCTCATATATCAGGGCCACAGACTGATATGACCTGTCAGAACTCTACTACTACCACACACACACACACACACACACACACACACACACACACACACACACACACACACACACACACACACACACACACACACACACACACACACACTGTCTCTCGCTGATAAATAAGTGCTAAAGTCTGTTTACCACAGCAAGGTGAGCGGTGGGCGGTGGGCTGTAAATCTGCAATGACACATTCTCTTTGTGGGGGGAGGAGTTATTTCTCTTGTTTCTAACACACACACACAAAGACACACACACACAAAGACACACGCGCATACACACACGGTATATCTTAAACGGAGCGTAGGTTGTCACTCGGTTTGATTGCTGCACTGGCCAGCGCTCTTAGTTGGTCATTTGTCTCCTGTTTTTATTTTATTTATTTTTTTCGATTACTCTGCAAAACATATTCATCTTGGATGTGTCAAAGGGGATTCATCGTTACAGCTGTCAGAGGACAAAGTGAGTGAGGGAAAAGTTCACTGAGGGCTCACACTACAGTCCCCAGAACTTTATACGACAGACTTTTCTGTCATCTCAGCACCATGTTTTATGTCAATGTAAATCAATCTGTTGTCACGAGTCACAGTATAATCTGAAAGACATCCAAGCTAAGAAATATATATTTTAAAGTTAATGCTTGGAAGATGATACTGATTTTGACATCTGCAGTAGCTCACAAAAAAAGCAGTTAATGTGAGAAAAAGTTGCATTAAATCGCTATTTCGTCCATTTATATT
>NW_011353843.1:0-2212 GCF_000735185.1 Notothenia coriiceps | reverse complement strand
CTGGCAATACATCAAATTTGCACACTCATTTGAAAAGGCATCACCAGAACGTGAATATCACCGGTACCAAAACAAAAAAGACTGAAGTGCAAACCCAACTCCCACTAGCATTTAAGCCTCCACCACTCAAAGAAAGTTCAGACCGAGCCAAAGCTATTACAAACGCCAAATATCCTTATGTTGCCATGTTAGCAAAGCGCTACCTGGCTGTATCTGCTACCTCTGTCCCTAGAGAGGGTGTTCTCCACAGCAGGAGACATTGTTAGTGCCAGCAGATCTGCCCTTTCGGCAAGCAATGTGGACAAGTTAATTTTTCTTTAAAAAAAACATGAAAATACAATGACAAGCAAGTCATAATGTCAAACTGGCTGCTAAGGTACTAATACAGTACAGTTCAAATACAAATTATTTCAGTTCATCGAAATGCTTCACCTTAATGTTTATTTTATTATATTTTGTATTTATTTGAGTGAATATTCACAGTTTAATAATTAAAAACCCAAAACTAATATTTTATGTTTTGTGAGTACTAGTACAGTAACGTTCAAATACAGATTATTTCAGTTCATCGAAATGCTGCACCTTAATGTTTATTTTATTATATTTTGTATTTATTTGAGTGAATACATTATTCACAGTTTAATAATAATAAAAAAAATATATATATATATGTTTTGTTTTGTGAAAAAAAATTCCGCTGTACCGAAAACGTACCGAACCGAGACCGTGACCAAAAAAACCGAGGTACGTACCGAACCGAAATGTTTGTGAACCGTTACACCCCTATACACTATGGTATTTTTTTACATAACTACAAGATCTGAGTACTTCTCCCACCTCTGCACACCTGATGTGATAGCGTTACTCGTAATTGGGGCAACAGAGCTAAGAGTTAAGGAGGTTGAAAATTGTGCATTTCTCCGACTGAATATGACGCCTTTTGGCCGGCTGTTTGGACAGACTACTCTACTCATGCCAACGCGCCAACGCGAAAACACTAATGGCAAATGATTTTTGTCCACATCGAGCCTTATAGATTGTCTCTATATTTCTGAACGCTCCGTCCGCGGCAGATCTCTGTGTGCCGCTGCAGCGTGTCTGTTAGGCCCCGCCCCCCGCACACAGACGAGACACAGGGGGCCCTTCTCACTTCGGTTAAATGGATTCCTTGCGTCCCTCACTTGCGTCGTTTCCCTGCGACTAGTCCCTCCCACCAGGGAAGCGTGGAGAGATGCAAGGAAACCACGAGAAGCAGGGAAATGAGTTTTAAGAGCAATGGGACGTCGTTTCCTCCAGAGCGTCACATGAAGCGACGTCCGTTTGTGATGAAGCTGCACAGCTGATCGTCTGACAGCAGCCAGCTCGGTCCCCGTTATTTCCACACACACACCCGCCTCTGTTAGTACACATTTACTGACACAAACATTTGTATCATCAACGCCATTCTTAAAATGTATAAACGAACAATAGTTTGATTAATATTGATTAGAGTGCACAAAATAAATCAAATAATTGAGAGAAGAAAAAGAGATGTTATATATCAAAACCCAGTTAGATTAACATTCATTGGATTGCACACTTTGTTTATTCGGATATATAGCAAATTAACATTTTAAATAGCACTTAATGACTTACTGAATGGAAATGATAATAAATTAAAATGTATAAACGAAAAAAGCGATCATGAAAATGTTTCCAATAAATGAATAAAATGATTTTTGACCACTTTGTTGTTCAGATATATCACATATTTGTAACTAAATGATACATTAATTGAACAAAACCACAGTATAAACTGAGGAGTGACTCCCGTGAGGTTCATGTATTTTTTTCACTCCGCTGGGAAACTGCTCTCATGTCAAGAAGCATCAGATCAGTGCATGCACTGCATCGTCCAATCAGTGAGCGATACACAGTAAGGGGGCGGGGCGAGTGTCTGAGGATTTCATCGAAGGATGGTCTGGTGGTTCCTCGGTTATAGCTCCTCCATTATCGCTCCTCTCTCCTCCGGCAAAAATAAGGCCATTGGGACGCTACTCAAGATGGCGCAGACAAATCAACTTCCGGTGAGACCGAGACCGAAGAGCGAGGAAATGATAAATAAGAGAAGTGAGAAGGGCCCTGTCACTACCCGATCCGTCCCCCTGCCCGATCTGTACTGCGCATGTGCGAGATGGTCCGCCATATTGGAGAACTCCGGACGGCAACCCAA
>NW_011353842.1:0-3262 GCF_000735185.1 Notothenia coriiceps | reverse complement strand
GAAAGACAAAAATAACGTGTAGTCATTGAGACGTGTTTACGAAGAGATTGTGTGAGGAAGTCAGACATAATCTGTGTGTGTGTGTGTGTGTGTGTGTGTGTGTGTGTGTGTGTGTGTGTGTGTGTGTGTGTGTGTGTGTGTGTGTGTGTGTGTGTGTGTGTGTGTGTGTGTGTGTGTGTGTGTGTGTGTGTGTGTGTGTGTGTGGTGAGGAAGAGAGAGTGTCTGAGAAAGGTGGCATTGAAGGAAGAGGAGGGGGTGAAGGAGGGCGAGGCGATAGAAAGACTAGTTGTCCATCCTTTGATCTACAAAGAGGGCCGCGGGCTGAGAGACGGGAGGAATGTGAGAGGTTGAGACACGTTTAAAGTTACCCTGCGGTGGAGCTGTGTGTAAATTTGTGCATGTGAGCAGTGTTGGAAAGTAACTAAGTACTTTTTTTCTTATCCTCAGCACGACTATTTCCATTTTGTGCCATGTTCAACTTCTACCTTACTACATAGGTACCGTCATTTTCGGACTATAAGGCGCACCTGAATATAAGCCGCAGCAGCTACATTGAATGATGTGTACATATATAAGCCACACTGGACTATAAGCCGCAGGTGTTTTAATGTTTAATTACCATATGTAAGGGTTCCCAGCGCACGTACCGGCAGTGATCTACAGCAGTGGTTTTCAACCAGTGGTACGGGGACAAACTGTCTCGCTCTCGTAATGTCTGTCTGTCTTGCTCTCGTTCTGTCTCTCGTACCACTCTCGGTTCCACTTTTACTTTTGCGCGCTACCTGTCTCACTCTTTTCCGGCCTCCAGCTTTTCCTGCTGGAACCCGCCGCTTAAAGGTGGTGGGCGCGGACCGGCCGTAGAGCCCATAGAGTTAANAAGAGCTGGTGGCGCAGCAGACGGCCGCCTTAGAGGCCTACTCCCCTGTGTGCCTTGGAGACTGTAACCTGTAAAATCCATAGATTTAGGAGGTCCCCTAGTGGCCGTTAGCTGTAAAAATCCATAGATTAGCCGCACCGTTATATAAGCCGCAGCGTCGAAAAATAGGGGAAAAGGCGCGGCTTATAGTCCGAAAATTACGGTAATAATGCACATTTTACTTCACTTTAATTTTTGAAAGCTTTAGTTGTATGACAAAGTTGCACACTCAATTAATTTGCTCAATGGACATTGAAATGAATTGGCATTATTGCATTTTTTTTATCCCAAATGATTGAATTATATTAACTTGTCAAGTGTAATTATGTGCTGCTTCCCTTTGTAGTTAATACTTTTATATACACATTTATATTAGGAGGTTTTAATTGATAACTTTAGTAAAAAGGTTACATTTCAGATTTGGATTTAATTCAATAACCTCAAATACCTTTCCCATATCAAGGACTTTACATACTTTGATTCTTTTTTGATGCTAAATGTATTGATCTTTCACTTTCGTAAGATTTCGTATTTATTTATACACTGTGGAATTACTACCTTTTACCAAAGTAGAAGTTCTAAATACTTTCATCACTGCGAGTGATTGATAAAGTCTGTATCAGGATGTACGTATTTGTTAAAATGCAGTGGAAAACAGAAGACATTATTTGTAATCCTCACCCCTTGATTCATATTTGTTTTGTTTAAATGCACACAGCATTTGTCGGTAACTACAAATATGCAGAGAGTCACTCTTTGCTCACACGCAAGCTGTGAAACGACTCTGCGGCTTCGTCTGCATCTGTGTGCCGTCTGCACTGTTAGTCGTGGGGACAAAATAGGTTTTATGTGGCCCGCCATTTTCCCACTCTCCCTCCCCTCTCCGGAGAAGGGGGGGAAGAGGACTGGGGAGGGGGGCATTCCATCGGCACGCCAAGACATTCCGAGGGAAACCATCCCAAATATTTCCCACTGTGTGTGGCGAGGGGCTCTGCGTCTCCTGTTACACACATACGGTTTGAGAAAGTGCTAAGAGGGAATACACACACAGACATGATAAAGTGTTGCTCACACACACCGTCACAATGAAGGAAGACAGTTAGTGGGTGCAGTTCTGAGTGAGAGATGGGCAGCATGCTTGTCTTGTCTGTCTTCCTGTCTGTCTGCATGGGAGCCAAATCAGAAATGGCCATTGTGATTGTTGTGTCACTCCAGCGTGAGTTAATGAATGAGTGCGCTTTAAGACATGACCACAAATATTTAGCTTTCACTTTGCTGTTCTGGGGCGTTACATTTCTGTGGAGATGACTTCTTTACAGGAATGAGATGTTGACACATGGAGTGATCGATCAACAGAAATATTAAAGCTTTCCTGTGAGCTTCACTGGAATTCATAAGCAACTCATTTATAGGGAAAAAACTGTGGCTCACACTAATGAAGAAGTCTTATGCAAGTGGAACTGTCACTAATGGCACATTTCCACTGCAGCGGGGTAGCCCCGTTTTTAAGCGTCCCTAAGCGTCCTCGCTCAGGCCTCGGGCTGCCTCGCTGGCCGTCCGAGGCCGTGGCGCATTTCCATTACAGTTTAGGACCTGGGGTAGCAACGCAGTGTAGGCGGGGACATCTGTGCAGAGACATCCTGGAACACTTTCACATTTCGAGTTGTTCCGTCGAGCTCCCGCTGGATTTTATCATCCCCAATGGGATGTAGGAACGTTGTCACCTCCTCGGTCGACCACGGTGTGCTTTTCTTTGACGTTGCCATTTTTGTAGCTCCACCGTTTACAAAAATGCTGTGTATAAAAATGCTGCAAGCTTGCTTCTAGATATATATGCGACGCTAGGGATGATCTCGCGCGCGATCTTGTGACGATTCTCTCTGACCAATCAGCAGTCGAGAGTGTTGACGTCACTAGCTCAGTCCTGGCCCTGGCCTGATGGAACCACGATTTTATGGGGCCGGAAAAAGTACCCGCTAGCCGGTGCTACGCTATATGGAAAGGCCACCAAAAACTGGCCTGGCCGCTTGAGGACGATTTAAGGACGTTTAAACGGGGCTACCGGCTGCAGTGGAAATGCGCCAGGAAAGGGGAAACCCGAGAAAGCATATTACGGCCTGTTTAAATCCGTAACAGTAGATCAAAAATAGATCTTCCACTCATTGTCATGGTTGTGCTTCTTTAGCGAACATGGACGTGTTGACGCGGGTGTGCGTGGACTACGAGACGCTGCCCGGCTGGGGCTGCAGCACAGAGGACGCCCGAAGCTTCGAGGAGCTGCCGCTAAATGCACAGAAATACATCCGCTTCATCGAGGACTTCCTGCAAGTGCCAGGTTTGTAAATA
>NW_011353841.1:0-6364 GCF_000735185.1 Notothenia coriiceps | reverse complement strand
TTACTGTGAAGACAGGAGCTGATTGGTGGTCCAGCTATGAATTCACAGAGGGCCAGCTATAGTAACTCAACGAGAGAGTAATTTCAATTGACGGTACAATTGACCAATCATATCTTCCCTCTGAATGGGTGGGTTTTATTATCGCGGACTTTATGACAAGTTCCGCCCGATGTGAAACTTTTCTCCGTCACGTTGTTTCCATAGCAACAACAACTTCCTGTCAACAGTGTAAACTCGCCTTCAAAATAAAAGCATGTCCATACAAAATAGGAAGCCAAGCCAAATTACACTTAAGACATATAAACAACTGCAACGAAAGTAACAAACACAATGCAATATCAATATAACACAAATTGGGTTATTTACAGGTGTTGTTTTGTGTGCTAGAGGGTCGCTTTCATTGATGCATTTTGCGCCCCGTGGCGTTGTTTTGATATTCCGCTGAAGTATACGTTGTGACCATAGACTGTATGTATAAATGGACGTAGTGTCCATGACGTCACCCATAGGATTCTGCAGAGTTGTCGAGAAGCCCTTATTAGGCGGAGTTGGCCACTAACGGCTCGACAGTGAAATCAGAGTCTAACTCCCGCCTACTCCAGCCTGATCCAAATAAGAGCAAAGAGGCGGAGCCGAGGCGGGACCTGCTGCCACGAGCTGTGAGTAACAGAGCTACCTCAAGCTAAGAAGCAAAGCTAACATGAAATACATGCATACCAAGTTACTGTGTGGCACTTTTGATAAAACAGTGTAGTTCCACTATATAAACGATACATTCATAATCAAACGAGACAATCTGCAAGAGAATTAGCTATTTTTTGTTATTCTTAATGCTTGTCATTCACACGTTAATAAAAGTAAAATAAGTACCGATACATAGCAGAACAATTGTGGCGATGTTCAGCTTAAAAAGCCTTGTTCAACATAATTTATTTAGCTAATACTACAGCGGGCTGCAGGTGAACCAAGTCCGCGTTTCACTGCATTCCTTGATCTCCAGTTATAACGCCGGACTCCGCCGCCGGGATGCTAACGGAGCCGCAGGGGGCTAGCTCCGGCCGCCGGGACGCCGGCTGGAGCTAGCCCCCTGCTGCTCCGTTAGCTCCGGCCGGCGGACTCCGGTGGCCACCACTGGGATAATTGGGTCCCCTTTTAACATTTGCTCACGTTTACCATTATGGGCGTTATAGCCATAGACTATAAAAGTCTTACCCAAGGCTGAATCATAAACTAAACTGTATATGTATATATATATATGTATGTATAAAGGGTTACGTCCTTAGCTGGCTAATAAGCTATATAACAAGCTAAGCTAACAAGCACATAAATACCTGCTAACGGGGTTAACATGTATAATATTATCATTTTAGAGTTCTTGGAAGTTCTGTTAGTGCATTCAACCGCACAGCACGACATTTTAATTGTCTGGTATTTGTAAAAAAATTCCCTAAAAGGCACAATCACCACTAACACGGCTAAAGCATCAAGTACCGTAACTACAACTAGCTAACGTTGTAGCCTAGCAGAGTGGACAAGTTGCTGTTAGCTGACAGTGAGGCACGTACCTGTCCATCAAAGTGACCACGTCCTAATTTATGCACAAAAGTTAAGACCTAATATAAATAAAAGGGTCGCGTTATAAAACAATTCACTCAACAATGAATAATCATTAAGGTGGAATCTTACTATATCCCGAATAACTTGTATTGCATCCAGGGGTAGAAACATGTTTTTTCTGCTGTAAAGTTGGGCATTTTAACATGGGGGTCTATGGAAATTCATCCTTTCTTTATCCTTATTGGCCTCTCGGCTCTGCCCCAGTTTTTGCCGCTTGGCTGTGACGTAATAACTATTTTTTTCCTTTTTTTTCGAGGGAAGGGGGGATCAGAGGGCCTAGGTATAAAAGTCACGGCTCGCCACTGCAACTAACAGTGGTGTCTGCTGGTTGGCTAGGGGAAGGAAACTCCCTCCCTCTTAGAGAGAAAAGAGCTAATATGACACAACGTAAAACTTACAAAAGAGCTGAAAATATGTCTGATTTAATATAGATATTAGTCTTTAGGACAAAATAAGAATTCATGAAACAGAATGAAAAGTCGGACCTAAACATTGATGATTCATACAGTAAATGCTGCTTTGAGTGTGTCATAATGTCCGTCTCCTGACCTTTGAGTCTCCTCAGGTGGGCCTTCTGCTCCGTCTCTATGAGGGGGAAGTCCTCTCTTGATGGGCACCTGATCAACCGAAAGCACAGAGCTCACGATTATCATTCATGTGATTCATTTTTGTGTCTGTTTTTTTATACGTAAATTGTACACATAAGAGGCAGAGATACAACAACCATATACAACCACAGTCATGTTGAGGGGTTAAGGTTCACAGAGTGGTGCAGTGATGATGTACTGATGTAGGCCGACTTGTAAGTTAGCATCAAAAGGGCTCCCTCAACGAAAAGCAATGGGATTTTTCCATTGGATTGGAATGTTGCAAAACATTGCTCTCAAGCAAACACACTTTCATGATACCTACACCTTTTGTTCATCAGGTTTATATCCATATTTAAATACTACTTTTATAGCGTAAATGCAATCAAAAGAAGTAAAAAGCTAACGTTTAAAAAGGAACTATTACTATCCCGGTGACATGACTGCACAATTACCAGTCTTATTTAGACACTTTTTACCGCTAACCGCCAACGATACATAGAAGTCTCAGACATTTCAGAAAAAAACATACTGACATATGTCATCGTCCAAATTTCAAATATCTTAAGCTTGTGCTATCACAAACCTTATTCCAGGAAATACACCTTTCTTAAAACCGTTGAATTCTAGGCGAGGGAACAGGAAGTGGTAAACTACTGACTCGTTTCCAGATTTGGTTTTTAATTTATGACATATATGATACTATGACATAACTCAACAAAAATAAATAGACGCATATACAGCTAAAAGAGTGCCACTAATTCAAAAACATGAAGTCCAGATGCTCAATTTGACTATCTGTAGGTGGTTTGTGCTTGTCTTATCAACAAAGCTACATGTAACATTGTAAATGCAATACATTGAGAAGTTAAGTAAATATTAGTTTAAGGGAAAATCTTTTAATATAATGAACAATAGTTCACATAAAAGTATTTTTTCTGCGTAGAGAGAAACCTTGTATGTTCATGTGCATTAACCCACTTGCTGACGGTGCGCTGGATGTGGCGGATCCAGACGTTCTTATCTTCTTTGGAGGCAGCGTGGAACTCGTACATCTCAGGAGGAGAGGAGTCGCTGATGAGGAACATGCCTCGCTCCTGATTGGCTATATCCCTCACTATCAGGTTCTGAAGGGACAGCACTGAGGACTTGTCCTGGATCACACACAGGAGGAGGGTTAGCCACAGGAACAATAATAGAGTGACAGTATGGAGAGCTGTCCTTCCAGTCATATGCACACAAAAATATACATTGGTAGATGCAATGTTGGTGTGTATGTGAGTACATTTCTTACCAGACATGGGAAGAAGTATCTTTGGTCTTTTTCCTGTAGAAACACCAGGACGTCTGTCATCAATAAGACCGTTGTATCTACACACACACACACACACACACACACACACACACACACACACACACACACACACACACACACACACACACACACACACACAGAATACAAGTTCACTAAAACAGGTTCAACTTGTTTCTCCACTATGTGAACACATGTAAACCTGAAGCCACACCCATCACCTAGATACCCTGAAAGAAATCTGAAATGCTTCCGCTGTCATAATATTGTGAAATGTTGGACGAACCCCTACCTGTCATACCCCCGGTGCTTTAGTCCATAATTTCAATGTTTCACGAATGTGTCAATCAATGTATTCCTTTTGACATCATGCTTAGTTGTGCTTTTTAAAAAATGACTAAAAGTATAGCAATGTATCAAGGTGCTGGGGGAATCACCTATACATTTTCAATAGATAGAATCAAGATGGCGACACGGGCGAATGCTGCGAACGCAGCGAACGCTAATCTCCTAGAAATTAAGGACGCTTTATCCAGCATTACCAAGGATATAAGTGGCTTAAATAAGACCCGAAAGGATGACAGCATAACAATTGAAAAACTGCTAGAAACCATCGGTAGCATGGAGAGGATTATGCATGGAGAGGATTACGAAGGAAAAAGACGAGAAGACTGTCACGCTGGAGAGAAGGATCGAGGAGCTTGAACAACAAACCCGGAAAGAGAATGTTATCGTGACCGGATTAAAAATCATAAAACCATATTCCCAGGTAGTGAAAGGAGATTCTGCGCCTTCCAGACAGAGACGGACATGATTCGGTCGAAACACAGGTGCTCGAGGCACTTAACGATCGTGGCGTGTACCTGAGGAGATTGAGATCTGCCACACACTTGGGAAGCCTTCGGAAAGTGGATTCCAAAGGGTGATCATAAAACTTGTGAGCAGAAAGACAAAAGTTCGTATGATGATTAATGCCAAGAAACTGAAAGGGACTGGAATCTACATTAACGAGCACCTCACGAAAATGAACGCCGATACTGCAAGAACTGCGAGAGAACTGAGGAAGAGGAACAAAATCGAAGCTACCTGGACCAGGGACTGTAAAATATTCATCAAAACAAACGAAGGGAAAGTATCGATTGTGAAGGACAGTGAGGACTTGTCTATATTTTAATGAACTATGAGGATAAGAATATTACTCCCGCTATTGGTAAAGTATTGACAAATAATGCAAATAGTGACAAAATCTAAATATATCTTCAACTCATAAATAGATCTTTTGACATCATTGCAATCTCAGAGACCTGGCAAACTGACTCAAACAATGTTGACAACCCGATTATGTGGCTTTTCATATGAATCGCAAACTCCAAAGAGGTGGAGGGGTTTCACTGTTTGTTAAAAACACACTTTCTGCGAGATTGGTAGAAAGTCTCTCCTTCTGCTGTAACAACCTCCTTGAATCTGTCACCGTAGACATTGAGCTAAAACAGAACAAACATATACTCGTCTCATGCATGTATAGAAAGCCTGGAAGTAATCTTGAGGAATTTAATGAACAAGTAGAAAAAATGCTTAGACCTCATAGAATTAAAAACCTTTATGTGTGTGGAGATTTCAACGTTAATTTATTAAAATACAACTCGCTCCAACAGGCGAGACACTTCATGGATATGTTTTCTTCACTCGGGCTTCTCCCTCTAATAACCAAACCAACCAGGTTAACTAGCACTACTGAAACGTTAATTGATAACATTTTCACTAACGTCCTTGAAACGGAACATCATAGTGGGGCCCTCATCACTGATGTCAGTGATCACCTGCCAATATTCACAATCTGCGGAAAATAACCTGTAAAAAATGCTCAAACTAAGTACAGGGGATTGAACAAAAACAGGGTTGGGTGTTTTGAATGCCACCTATGTCAAAAACACTCGCATGGACACACATTTGGACAAACTCATGAATATATGTTCATATTCTAAATTAATTGCACATTTAATAAAACGTAGCCTACTCTCAATTAGAAGCATGCTTCTGAACAACTGTGTGTATGTGTGTGTGTGTGCGTGCGTATGTGTGTTGACACTGTCAGCATCATTCAAAAAATAACCCTTCTTCCTACCAGCATACTGTATATGCCGCGACATTAGTCCACACACTTTCAGAAACATGACTGTGAAGTCTGTGTTTTTGCCGTATGTGTTTGTGTTCCTTGTGTCAGTGGTGAATGCCAGTAATAGCCCATGGCCGGCTCTCTGCTCACTGACATTTGACGAAGTTGTGGTTGAGGAGTGATGAATGACAGGAGGAGGCAGATGCCGGTAACAGCTTTAACTTTTTTCCCTTTAGGGAAACAACACATTCTGCAGAAACAGACAGAAAATAATAGAGCTTTTGGAAAAAAACATCAACAACATGAGCCACATTAAAGGGATAATACAAAAGCCATGTACATGGTTGATGATATATAGTACAATTATGTCAAAAAGAACAAAGATTTGCAATCTTTAAACAGAGGCACCCCAAAATGAGGCAAATGATTCCTTCGATCTCTTGTTTTACAAAAATTGCACCAATCAATATGGTTTATTAATAATTGATCACATTAGGTGTGTAAAGAATTATCTTCCTAAGCTTCTAAAGTATTATAACCCAACTTTTCAGAATCATAAATCCCAAGTGCGGATAAAATGCAAATAACATGAGTAGACTAACATATTCAATAAGAAGCCTGTGTTAAAGGTGACCTATTATGTAAAATGCACTTTTTAATGTCTTTTCTACATAACTATGTGTCCCCGGTGTGTCAGGGAACTCAAGCAGCATCAGAAAATAAAACCCTCTC
>NW_011353840.1:0-1041 GCF_000735185.1 Notothenia coriiceps | reverse complement strand
TATTTTTATGCTAATATTTTTACGCTTTTACTTGGGTAACATTTTAATATAGGACTTTTACTTGTAACAGAGTATTCCTACATTTAGGTAGGCTGCTTCTACTTTTACTTAACACTAGAACCGCCAGGGGGCGCTGTATAGCCATACCTAAAACCGCCAACGTGTAAAATGTACCCACTATTAGAATGCATTTATTTTCAAGGTACAATGTTATTTATTTATCATACTAGAACACAATGAGTGTTGCCACTTCTCGCCGTGGCATGTGCCTTGGCATTTGCATGCAGTGGTAAGTACTTCCAGCATCTGCCACAGAGGCCGCTACTCTGTGGTATCTGTGGCAAGTACTTCCGGCATATGCCACAGATGCCACAACTTGCCGGGAGTTGCCACAAGATGCCAGAGTAAGAGAAAGTTTACTGTAGCTGCCACTCGCCTGAAATGATCGGTGGCCATTTTCTCAGAGTTATAATGTATCAGAGGAGTGCAATACACCTCCCAACCTATAGGGTCGCTTAGTTTAAAGCATGGCGAAAATACGGAGAAAATGTCCACCGATCGGATTAAAAAGCTTTTTAAGATGCGGGTACTTCTTATGGCCTGAACGTAATTGTAACATCCGTGGCCATGGGGTAAGCACTTTATATTTGAAATCTGAACGTTTATGTACATGTACAAGAGATAAATGGAGAAAGTGCAAACACCAGGTTTAAGTTAATCCATGACTGTCATGATATGACGGTGTTTCAGGACTATAGTCCACTGGGCTGCATTGGTCCTGTTTATTTTATTAAAGTTAGACGTTTGTTTACGCTGGTATTTTATGTAGCTAAGATTAATAATGAACTTACCCTGATGTTGATCCAAATTTACAAGTGTGCAATGTTATTTCAGCTCATTTCACCTTGCAATGCAGCTTTTCCCTCTTTTTTTTTTTTAATGCAACATTAGTGTAAGATGTTGACACTGTTTTCTAAATGACCACAAATCAAGTATTACTGCAGTGGTTCTCAACCTGTGGGTCGGGACCCCTGGGGGGGG
>NW_011353839.1:0-6070 GCF_000735185.1 Notothenia coriiceps | reverse complement strand
CTGTGAAACCAAAATGTTCCCAAACCGGAGACTTCAATGATGCTGGAGGATTTTCGAGCTCAACTTTATCTGCGTTCGCAACTCCTCAAATTACTGACTAAATTTTAACGCATCCCTGTGACCAGCTCTCATAGTATGCCTCTCGTCCAATGAAATGACTTGCTCGCTCTATCACGCGTTGAACCCAATGTGAGCAAATTACTCTGAATGCTGCGACGCAGCACCTGAGATTACTTCCAAAAAGTTGTTCACCTTCTCAATTTTTTACGTTATATTCGTTCGGTACACTTCGGTACACACGTGTACCGAACCGAAGGGCCCGTACCGAATAATTTAGGTACGGGTACGTGTACCGTTACACCCCTAGTATACAGGCATGACGAGACTCTTCAGTCGACCCATGTTCAGGGGAGGTGGGTTTAGTTTCCTGCACGCCTCGACGTAAGAGAGACGTAAGCGACGCCGCCTCTTAGCTCCGGAGTCTTGCTTCTAGACCGACAATTTTTTGGAGCTGGAAACGAACCGGATTCCGGAGCTAAGAGGCGGCGCCGCTGGGGTGTGAACAGCAAAAACCGGTACTTTTCGGGCTCCAGCTCCGAGCCGGCCCTGAAAACGCGTTGGTGTGAAAGTGCCTCTAGGAAGTAAATGTGTCTGTTTTGAGTGCTTCAATTAAACACAACAGCCTCACTTTCTCGTTTGGAGGTGTAACCGTCATGGCTGCAGCACAATGTATCCTTCATATACAGCAGCTATAGCAAAAGCGAGGCATTTCTCTAAAGATCCCATCAGTGTGTGTGCCCATTAGACGCCATGCCGGGTGCAGCAGGAGGCACACGGAAAATTGTGTTTCTATTATTAATCCCGAGAAGGTACATCGTGTCAGCTACTGGGTCAGGCCTTTTGTGTGATTGCATCTAGTGAGCGTGGATCGTGAGACCGTGAAAAGCTCTTTCTGTCCCATTCGCTTCAATAATATATAGTATTTGAAAAGGAGAGCATGTGGCATATTCTTCGTGACTATTCAAATGAATGCAAATGTTATGATGATGTTGTGGAAATGAGCAACTCTGAGTCATTATTGGCGAGATGACTGAATTGAATAGTTTTTATGGTGGATGGTTTTGAGCACAAGTGAATGGATTTGGACTGATAATAATGGGTTATTATGTTCTTTTATGTGGAAAAGATGGATGTTTAACAACTTCATAAGATTCCACCACTGCTGAACATTTGCCAAATCACAATAACTGTTCACTAATGTGGCAATTATTCATCTTCTGCCCAAAGAAAGTATCTGCTCTCTGTCATCACTTTCAGTAAAGTAGTTGTTGCATTTTTTATTTATCTCCTATCTGAACCACAAAGGTCACTGTGCTGTTTTATTAAAGGTAGGGTAGGTAATTCACTTTAGAAACACTTTTTGTTATATTCCATGGAATGCTCTTAACATCCCGATAGCAATGAATATATTAAATGCTTGGACAATAAATCCATAAAAAATCTCATCTGTGGAAGCCGTGGATCTGTAAAAAGCTCGACCAATCATCTGAGCCGGCCCGGCTAAAGTAACTGGATGGCCTACCTGCCTGTCAGCCTTCCATCTGTGCACAAACTTATCTCGTGCCCTCATTGGTCATGTGCGCGTTCGAGTGTGTTTGAGGAGGGGCTCTGTGAGGAAGTCTGAAGGAAGGGGCAGATTTATTTTCCCGCTGCATAGTTTCAAATTCTAGCGCACTAGAGCTGGTTTCTCTATTCTTACCTACCCTACCTTTAATTGGTACTATTACGCAACAAAACGTCGTCATGGTAGCATGGACTTGACATTCATTTTCAGTCTTAATTAAAGGCCAACTTCTCGCTAATGTAGCACGATGATAGTTGAAGATGGAAATGGTTAATGGGATGTTCAGTGATCACGCCGGCCATTGTTTCCCAAAACACCAGCAGCACTCAATGTGATAATGTGACATTTAGAGCGATTGAGTGTGAGAGAAGTTCACAGATAAGAATGAAGGGAATATTTGATTATATTTTATCCAGTCTGGTTGTTTTTGTTGCATAGAAAGGCACTGACCTGTCTATTGGATCTGGCGAAGCTCATTTAATTAATTTTAAAGGCTTAAAAAATACTTTATATGTTGTGATTTATTCAACGTGAAAACACCAGGGACTTGATTCAACTATTTCTTTAAGACTTGACCTAAATGAACACAGTTGGTTCTGACAATTTACAGATCAGAAATTAACTAACTACCAAACTCCATAGATATACAACATTTGATCTATCGCTTCTTTCTGTTACTCTCTTAGCTTTTGCATTTCTACTGATAAAACCTGACATGCATGGATGCAAAAAAAGTACCACAGTCACAACTATGCTAGACAGTTACAACTCTGGTAAGCCAACAATTAACTCCGTTTGTATACTTAATTTGACGCAAAAAAGGACAGCAAAGCAATCATATTCATAATAAATAGTGTCCAAGAAGAAACATTGAAATACATTGCCAAAAATACAAGAGTAAAACTGTAAATAGGGCAAAAAGTGTGTCTATCTGAAGCTCAGTGCAAGTTCTTTCAGGAAGACTGGTATACATTCACTCCGCAGCTGCTTATAATCAGCGTTCTCTTGAACCTATTACATTTCACCTCATTCTCCAGCAGCCAATCACCATAGTGCAGCTAAACTTTAAAATGGTTCTCCTCTCTTCTGCAGTCAGCTGTGATTTCAGGTGTTCATGCCTCCTCCCGATCCACCTCCTTTCATCATATCCAGTGCCAGGAGAGCTAATCCAAAGACCTCATCACATCCCCTCTTCATCCCATCTCCTCATCAAATCCAGATCTTCAGCATCATCACCAGTGTCTAGACCCCGGGGGGTTCCCTATATCTCACGGCTGCATTTCCCCCTTTAGATATACGATTTCAGGATCGGGGTCTAATCGCCAAAGACTTGACATTTATCATATGACATGTGTCAATAAATGTTCTTTAAACAAAATGAAGTCTCTCGTAGGGCTGCTCAATTAAATCGTATTTTAATCGCAATTACGATTTTGGCTTGCAACGATTATGAAAACAACATAATCGAAATAAAACGATTTTTTTTAATTATTATTATTTATTTAAACAAATAAAATAATACTTTTTTTTATTGTTTTTTCAATTGAATTATACTTAAAGTTCAGGGTAATCAACTGTTAACCAATTGATCTCAATTGTTGACCCAAATAATCGAGATTATGATTTTCGCCATAATCGAGCAGCCCTAGTCTCTCCTGATTGAACTGCTATGAGACGATGGACCTAGAATAATACGATTCTCTAATTTAAAATCATGTCAAAGCTTCAATCTCAAACACCAAGAAAAGATCTTATCAAACAGCATCTTGAAAGCATGTTGGAGATGTGGATATCAAACGTAAAGAGAAATGTTAAATGTTAGCTTTGGCAATATTCTAGGTCAAGCCTTTTTAGACGATATATGATGCAACCATGCATCCTCTTCCAACATAAGTGTGCGAGAAAGATGTAAAAGAAGAAAGTGTATTTACAGAAAGACTTGCCGCTACGAACGTACTTAACTTCAATTGAGTTAATAACCAGGCAGGCTGTTTTGCATCTCATTAACAGACGTCTCTTCTTCATTCAAAGCATGACCAATCACGCTGACATCCAGATAATTCAATTAGATTTCACTTAACAAAGTACCGTTTTCTAGCAGGATCTATAACCATGTATGAGCTAAAGGTTTAAGGAGAGGAAGCCCAGGAGGTTCTGGTTTGTTTGTTTGTCCTGTTTTTTTTTGCAGAATTATGGAAAATTACTAGACAGATTTGATAGAAACTAAGTGGAAGGGTATAGCATGAGCCAAGACAGAACAAGAGCTGAACAAATGTATTAAATACTGGAGGGAACTTTACACAAACCTATATAACACACGACAGGAAAGGAAAGCATAACAGAGCCTGCATATTTCTGGACGTCAGTTAGTTAGTACATTTACTAAATCAGCCTTGTAGGAGCATACATTTCTTACTTTCCGTTTGTTGTTTAACACGTGGTGAATCTTATCTTTTGCCCCATTATATCTTTACTTAATGACCTGTCTAAGCATGACTTTCCTATGCTCAGCATGTATTTATATGGAAAGAAATAGAACAACAATAATAAAAAAAATTGGTATTCATGGCCGTATGGTTATGTATATTTCACCACTAACATATCCCTATACTGCACCTGGAAATAATGGGGAATAATATTAATATTTATGAGACTACAAACTGAAAGATGATAAAAAAAACTCTGTAGGTGTGAGGGGAGATTATCATACTGTGGCTTGCAGGATCCATTGCAATTCAAATATGAAATATAATACAAAAACATTGATTTTTGGAGCGCCAAGTTGCTATAATATCTAGAAAATCTTATGAAAAAACCCATGTAGTGCTTTAAATAAACACTTCAGTACAGCATATTGCATACTTTTAACCTCTCAGGTCATTTTGGATTTATTTTTAAAACCGTATCATGTATATTTCCCATGTAGTTTTCCGTTTATATGCAAAAGGGAAAGTATAATGACGCCTAACCGACACGTGACTTCCTTTCTTGGCACATGTCAAATCCCACGTGAAGGAGCCATGAAGCTCTTTCTTCAGAATAATCACCCGCTGAGAGGCCCTCACAGATCTCAAGGATCTGCTCAGCACATTTCTCCCCCGCCGAAGCATTATCAGAATTGCAAGTACTCCATTAAGGAGTATTATCCGAGCAGGAGGTGCAGAGCTCTCAGACTTTAGTAATCACTTCACCTGCCTCCGAGGACGGCAGACAAAGTAGGAAAATAAGGAAGGAGAAACATAAGAGAAGGATACAAAGCAAATGACAAGATTTGATGGCGTGGCAAACTGCACACAGGCCTTCAATCTGAGATATTACAATAAAAAATACAACAAAACCATCAAATTACACTGGAAAAATCCTTGTTTCATGACCACGGAAATACTGTAATTTATTGGAAATTGGTTTGATCTCAGAATAACTGTGGTTGCTCTTGTAGAAGTAACGTTTTGTAGGGAAAGTTATTGTAAAATCAACATGTAAGTGCACAGGACTTACGTCAATATCTGTGATAATCATTGGTTTTTACAATTATGAAAATAAATAACCATGAGTTAATTTAACATTAAAGGCACATAGCACATTTAAATCATACATATTTTTCTTAAACTACGAAAAAATAGGATCTCTGAAGGTTTTTGCTAAAAGATAAATGCATGCTGTGAACTCTAATTAAAAAGGGATAAGGTGCAGCGAGGCGTCATTATTTTAAAAAGTCTTGATCTTGGTCATTATTTTTGCTTAGCAGCGGTGTGTTATCGAGTATTAATACATGGCTTAGTTGAATACTCTATTCTGATTGGTCAATTCAGAACACGCGACACGTTGTTAATCCAGAACAGACAGACCGCTGTCAAGGACTTACGGAGCGTCCACACAGCAGCGTGCGTTGACGCTTGGCGGTGGGCGTGTTTGAAGCTTGGGGAGTCAATGCGAGCAACGCGACCAACAACCAATCACATGAATCTCCCGCCCCCGACATACAAAGCAAAATGCTAGCATTCCATGCTAGCTATATATATATACTGTCTATGCCTGCTAGCTGTCCATTCAATGTTTAAACGAGGTACACTGGATATAAACTCCCCAAACAGGCGAAAACCTACCAGTTTCACCAGCTATCTCTGCCACCTCCCTCCACGCCTGGCTCCTACGGTTTGTATTCCGGTAGATGAACAGAGACTGATCATACAGCACCGGGTGATTCACTACTCGCAGCATACACGCGGTTTTTATTTTCATAAACGGGATTTTGATTGGCTGACGCTTCCGTCGAAGCTTCAAAAGTTGAACATGGTTCAACTTTTGACGCGAGCAACGCGAAGCTACGCTCCCAACAATGCAGTTTGGCGAAGCGTGACGTCACCCCATTCAAAGTGAATGGGCAGAAGCGTTGAAGCTTCAACGCACGCCGCTGTGTGGACGGGCCGTTATTCAAAACCATTC
>NW_011353838.1:0-11193 GCF_000735185.1 Notothenia coriiceps | reverse complement strand
ATTAGTAATTAGCAGAGGTGGAAGAAGTACTTAGGTCTTGTGCTGTGTGCGTCACTCTTTAGTGTCCCCTGGTCACCAATCTGTGTGCGTCACTCTTTAGTGTCCCATGGTCTCCCAGCTGTGTGCGTCACTCTTTAGTGTCCCCTGGTCTCCCAGCTGTGTGCGTCACTCTTTAGTGTCCCCTGGTCCCCATCTGTGTGCGTCACTCTTTAGTGTCCCTAGTCCCTGGTCTCCCAGCTGTGTGCGTCACTCTTTAGTGTCCCCTGGTCTCCCAGCTGTGTGCGTCACTCTTTAGTGTCCCCTGGTCTCCCAGCTGTGTGCGTCACTCTTTAGTGTCCCCTGGTCTCCCAGCTGTGTGCGTCACTCTTTAGTGTCCCCTGGTCTCCCAGCTGTGTGCGTCACTCTTTAGTGTCCCCTGGTCTCCCAGCTGTGTGCGTCACTCTTTAGTGTCCCCTGGTCTCCCAGCTGTGTGCGTCACTCTTTAGTGTCCCCTGGTCTCCCAGCTGTGTGCGTCACTCTTTAATGTCCACTGGTCTCCCAGCTGTGTGCGTCACTCTTTAGTGTCCCCTGGTCTCCCAGCTGTGTGCGTCACTCTTTAGTGTCCCCTGGTCTCCCAGCTGTGTGCGTCACTCTTTAGTGTCCCCTGGTCTCCCAGCTGTGTGCGTCACTCTTTAGTGTCCCCTGGTCTCCCAGCTGTGTGCGTCACTCTTTAGTGTCCCCTGGTCTCCCAACTGTGTGCGTAACTCTTTAGTGTCCCCTGGTCTCCCAGCTGTGTGCGTCACTCTTTAGTGTCCCCTGGTCTCCCAGCTGTGTGCGTAAATTTTTAGTGTCCCCTGGTCTCCCAGCTGTGTGCGTCACTCTTTAGTGTCCCCTGGTCTCCAACTGTGTGCGTCACTCTTTAGTGTCCCCTGGTCTCCGTTGTGTTTTGAGCTTCTTCAGCGTTTGGTTTCTGCAGCTTTTAGTAAACGCTGCGCATGTCTCCTCAAGGTGCTGAATGTTCTCTAAACGCTGCACGTGTTGTCAAGTTGCTGAAGATGTTTCTTGATCCAATCAGACCTGTCAACGTAGCAGCTTGTTACGACAAAGACTTGAAGTGTGTTGTAATCATATTGGAGTGATGATCGAATCTGTTCCTGAGGTGGAAACAATCAAAAAAGCACTTCATCATCTTTGAGGTTTTCTGTAAACGAAGGAATGCAACAGGATGTTTCTTCATATTTTCTCGTAATAGGACAAATTTGGATCCGGGCCCGGGGTTTCCTGACTCTTTTGAAGGCTGCTGAAGTAATGATTAGAAAGCAAAGTCCACATCTGAGATATATTTTCCAATTCCAGAGCCGTTACTGGAACCAGATGGGCCGAGACGTTTGTCCGTTTGATACTTCCTGTTTTTTTTAACAAGCCTTTTTATTGACACAATGGTTTCATGTTTTGTTGTTTACGCTTGTTGCACGGACATGATGGATTTCAGCTCGTAAAAATGTTTACATTCAAACATTTATCATCCAGTGACTCGGATCTATGTTTCTGTTGTGTGCGAGGGAAACAAAAAGCTGCTGTTTGTGTTCTGTGCACATTTGCATCTTACCGTTCATGAATCAAATGAAATGCAATGGGAAAGTGACGCCTGCTCAGCATGGAAACCACATCCATCAGCAGACTCTGTGAAAACAAATCTTTCAGGGTCTGACAGTTGATTAGACGGCGCTGCCTTTTGGTTAAGAAAGCATTGGAGTTCTCTATCAGCATGAGATCTTAATGAGCTATGTCTCAGGATTAGCATTTAAACACCGCATACCGAGGCACCAACAGCCTGTGAAACCACAGAAACCCTCGCAGACATGAGGGGAATGAAAACAAGAGGGTTCTTCGTTGTGTAGATCTTGCTTTATCTCTCCCAAAAATCGTTAAAATGTAGGTTTGGCAAAGCTACAAAAAGTCCTCTGTTTGACATAACCGTCAAAACACAAGATGGCTGTGTTGGCACGGATGGTTTAACAAAAATCACACAGCACATACAAAGGCCCACATTATGGTTTAAAGAGGAAAAAGAAGAGGATGGAAGGTCTTTGAAATAAAGGTTTGGGAAGCCACAAGTGTTTAAGAGAGGAACTTAGTTTGAAACAGCTTTTAGGCACATATTCAATAAGCAAATTACGGCTTTTTTAAAATCACGTGTTGTTATTTCCTATGATCTCACATGCATACACATCAGCTCCATTAGGATTACCAGCAAAAAACTACGTGACAATCCGAATTAAAAATACATTTGTTTCAAAACACATCATGTGCTCTGTAAGCCTGTCACTCTGGTGTTTGAAAGTCCATGTTGCTAATTAGCACAATAGGTATAGCACACAGATGTTGTCGACTGGAATTCACTAGTTTTTCTAGTATTTTGGCCCAATTCCAAACCGACCCCTACCCACTTCCACTCCGTTTGTGCTTTCGATGATAACAACTTCATGGTTACCTTTTTAATTAGGATTATATACCTGTGTCTAGTCTAGAAAACTGTAGACTTGTTCATTCGATTGTAAAGTTTTGTATACTCACAGATATTTTAAAGTTGCAAAAACTAAGCAGCGAGATTTAGAAAAAGAAACCCACTCATTTGGGTGGATTTTCCATATCTCTGGCCCCCCTCAATCGATTTTGATGATTGACACCTCTTTTTAACCGTTAGAGCCAATAGAATTGAGGGTAAGTTCCTACAATCCATCTAAACATTACCCATTGGTGAATGCATGCCAGCACGCCCAAAACCGGAAGCTGGGTTGTATTCCTCTCACACTCTATATGAAATCTCAGTTTTTTAGGGTTTTTGACAAAAATGTTATGATGGATTATCAGTAATCATTTCAAAGTGACAGACACATTGGGCTATGGGGCTTAACAGGTTAATGGTTATTCAGACTGTGTTGAATAACTTCATGGTTACGTTTAACTTATGATTGTATACCCGTGTCTAGTCTAGAAAACTGTAGACTTTTTCATTTGACTGTAAAGTTTTGAATATTCACAGATATTTTACAGTTGCAGAAACTAAGCAGTTTATAAACATCATATTTGAATAAAACGGTTTTATGTTGTTGCCATAACAGTGATAAAAAGTGAATTTAAATAATGCTGCGTTTCTTTTAGCAAATGGAAAATAAAAGTCTGGAAATATTGATTCCTCGCTGCTACAGGTTAAGTCACGTGATCTCCTCCATCTAGTGGATACACTGTTATTAAGCCACATGTAATTTCAATCCATCCTGTAGTTGGTGAGATATGTTACAGGACAAACCAATCAACCAAAATGGACATAAACACACCCTTTAAAAACTGATTTAAAAGTATAAAAAATAAATAAAAGAGACACTTTTTCAGTTTTACATATTTATGTAAAATGTGTATGTACAAGTAATAGGCAGCAATGCACCGCTGACATTCAAACTGAAACAAAATAGTGCTAAAATAGAAAAAACAGAATACAGACATTGCAATTTTTGCACTTGTTGTACTGATAACTGAAGACTGGATGTAGAGAGTAAGAAAAGTGGTGCGAAAAAAACAAATATCAGGTAACAACGCACAACAGGTATAAAGAACTCTACCATGAAGGCCTCTATGTTATCTCATGACGCAGATTGGTGGTTAGTCAATAATGAAATGAAAAGGAAATGATCCAAATGATTGGTAGTGCATTCTTCAATCAGCTGACGGCAGAACTCTGTCCATACGTTATTCAACAGTAATCTGGAGTCTAATAACTGGTTTTATGATTTGTTATTAAATGATAAGACTATCTGAAAGAAAAGTTAAACATTTGTCTAGCTGAGAGTTAGAGGAGAAGATCTACACCACTCTTGAGTCTGTACGCTAAATATGAAGCTAGCTCCACATGGCTAGCCTAGCATAAAGATTTGAAGCAGCTTGCATGGCTTTGTCCAAGACATGTCAACAATAAACTCACTAGTTTACACATATGTCATAGTTTAGTCTGTACCAATAACAACAAATGCTATTTGTTTTATCTATTGGACAAACCCAGCTAACTTGTAACTCTGTTACATATGCTAGGCTAGGCTATGCTAGCCACCTTCTGATCCTAGCTTCATATTTAAAGTAGATACAAGAGTGGTATCTTCTTATTGAGCTCTCAGTTATAAAATCCACTCTACTTGCAAGCTAAATATGAAGCTAGCGCCACATGGTTAGCTTAGCATAAAGACTTGAGGCAGCTAGCATTGGTTGGTCCAAAACATGTCTATCAGCACTTTTTAAACTCACTAATTGACACACATTTCATTAGTTTAATCTGTACCAATAACAACAAACTTGTGTTTTAGCTATTGGACAAACCCGGCTAACCTATGCTACTTATGCTAGGCTAAGTTAGCCACCTTCTGATTCTAGCTTCATATTTAAAGTAGAGATACAAGAGTGGTATCAATCTTCTTATTGAGCGCTTTGTGATAAAATCCACTCAACTTTTAAGCAAGAGTAAGAAAGATACTGTATCTACAAACATAGTGGAAATGATTTCAGTGAGGAAGGGCTTTTACTACAAAATCCTTTTTCTTAAGGCAGATTTAAAAAAAGGAAACCCAGCATACTGTGGTGCCATCACTCACCACAATCATCTTAAAACTTAACAAAAGGACGTTTCCAAAGTATATCTGTAAATATACAAAGATATATAGATATATAAACAGGACAATAGAAAGCAAAGTTTGGGATTTTGTGCAAGTTCATATGTAGGATGAGATGCGAACGAAGGACGACGGGGGACATATTATTTGAAGACGTTCTCGAAGGCGGGACATTTGTAGGTCTTGAGTTTCTTGATGGCCTTTTTGAACTCTTTGCTGGACTTGTCCCACTTGTGGATCCCAGTGAGGAGGAACTGCTTGTCTACCTTGCGGCCCATAATCAGGTACTGGTTCCCCAGGTTGTCCAGTTGCTGGCAGGGACAATCGGCGCCATTCTTCAAGTACAACACCAGCGACTTCATGTCCTTCTTCTTCAGGTTCCCAGTCTTCAGCATCTTCTTCCTCTTCTGCAGGACCACCTTGCGGTCCATGTTTTCCCGCGTCACCTCCTTGATCTTGGTCTTGAAAGCTGTTGGTGGAAGAAACAAAGGGACCAATCAGTTAATCAGTTTAAAGGTGGATTGCACAAAAGGTCCAGTCTAGTTAATATGTTGTTGGTACAAACATACCAGACATGCACGGTGTCTCAACCTCTGCATTAGCAAATTCAAACACCATACAACATGGAAGCTAATGTCATCCTGTAAGGGTAAAATGTTGGAGTAAAGGATTCCACTTGCACTGAAATATTGAATGTACCATTTTGTCTTTCCCTACTGCCTTTGTTTTTCGAACTAAAGAAGCCGTTCATTATGGGGTTTTCCCTTTCCTCTAGAGTGTTCTATAGGTTTTAGTGCATGTAAATGGTCTGCAAAGGCTCAAATCCCTGTGTTCCCACCAGAGGGAGTTTCTCTCTCCTGAAAACACCATGTTCTCATCAGTTCATTCTTGAATCTGAGTGGATTTTGGTGCAGAATTCAAAGAAATTCTCTCAAGGGCTTTTAGAGACTTTTCCAGTCAGGAGGATGGGATCAGTTCGTTCAACCAGAAAACGTCAACAACGTCTTTCAGAAATCAGAAGCAGAGTCAGGTTTATTTCCAGGTAACACATACGAGGACTTTGACTTGGTGTTGTGGTATATACATACAAATAAAACAAAAATAAAAAACACAGATAGAGAACTATTTGAAGAAAACTATAATAACATTAAAACAAATTGTAAAATATAGCAGTATTTACATTGAATACGGTTGAAATCGAACAAATAGAATTTCCAATACTCTTTATAATCCTACTAATGCAAATCAAACCTAGATCTATCAGTGTCAAATCAATCCGTAAATCAAGAGAACAGAACATCAGTCTGATAAAAAGTACAGAAGGTCTGTTGAACTGACTCCCATGCTTCTTTTCCAGATTGCTCCTGATCTCCAACTAAACTCTATTTAACCTTTTCTAATCTCTCTGTTTCCTCCCGTTCCCTGAATCAGAGCACGACTCAGACTCCGGTGGTCCAAATCTCTCCCGGAATGACGTCCTCTCGTTCACCTCTGACACATCGTGACACGTCAACGTGAGAGGAAAAAGCTCCGCGTGCTACTTCCAATCTGCGAGATTGGAGATAAAGTCTTGTGACCTGCAGTGCCTGATTGAACATGAGTTTTTTTCACACTCCAGCAAAGATCTGGATAAAACTTTAGACACCAAATCCCCCTTGAGTCATTCTTTGTACAATCATGCTTGACGTCAAATCCTGATCCGGCACTTCCAAGCGTTTCATCTCCTCCTTTTCGCCGGTATCTCCCAATCGCTGATTAAAGTGTTCAAGCAGCGCTGTTTTTTCCCCCAGTCTTAAGAGCGCACATGGTGGGGATTAAGACTCTTATCGTCTGTCTCTATTCTCTGTGAGCAGGCTTAGTGTTCGCTGAAATCAAAACGGGCAGCATTCATAATTAGCGAGTGGTAATAAGGAAAGGACTTCATCTCGATAAATCCTCCGTAATCCTTTGACGCTGTGAACTTTCTTTGCACCTTCTTAGAGTTTAATCTCCTCATACAGTAAGAAGTTCACATCAAATCATTGTTTGGACTTTTATTTCAAAATAGAATTCCGACTTTAGTGAGAATTGTTCAGGCTTTCTCTGAATTCTGACTTTTTCCCAGATTTCTGTCTCTTTCTCAAAACGTATAGAAAGAAGATTCTGATTATAGACTTTATTGGAACTTTTAAAAAAAAAAAAAAAACGTTTTTCAGAATTCCGACTTTTTCTGACTTTTCTCAGAATCCTGACTTTAATTTCTGAGAAAATCCCCATGTGACCCTAATCCTCTTCAGCACTTTAGACATTGTCACATTGTCATGTCAGAACGTATAGTAAGAAGAATTCTGACTAAACACTTTATTGGGACTTTTTCAGACTTTTTCTGAAAGAAATCGTCGAATTCTGACTTTTCTCAGAATTTAAATTCTTTATTATGAATTATGTAGCATTCATAATTAGCGAGTGGTAAAAGGGAAGGACCACCCCTGAAAGGACTTCCATCCTCCGTAATCCTTTGACGATATGAACTTTCTTTGCACCTTCTTAGAGTTTAATCTCCTCGTACAGTAAGAAGTTCACATTAAATCATTTTTAAGAATGCCTTCCTACGCTTATGGCTGCAGAACTAAGCACACATCAGGCTAGTTATCAACTAAAACAACCTTACGTTCACAAACTGCCATTAAAGAAACCCTAATCCTTACAAACTACCTCAGAGTCTACCAGTTGTACACTTTTTCATACATACAAGTGTATCTGAAAGTCTTTAGTAGAAGAAACAAGCAAGAATCATTGATGTTGACAAAATGGCTTTGTTTCACTGAAATAGCGTTTAAGAGTCTATTTGTAAAGAAAATCTATTCGACCAAAACTTAATTTCCTATAGTTTTAAGGTGTCGTACATAAAAGTCTATCTTGCAGTACATTTGTGAGAGAACTAAGCACAAATCAAGCTAGTTATCAACATGTCGTTGTCTCGCTTAAAAGTAGGGTAGGTAAGAACGGAGAAACCAGCTCGAGTGCGCTACAATTTAAAAATACGCAGCGGGAAAACAATCTTCCTTCAGACTTCCTCACAGAGCCCCTCCTCCAACACACGAACGCGCACATGACCAATGAGGGCACGAGATAAGTTTGTGCACAGATGGAAGGCTGACAGGCAGGTAGGCCATCCAGTTATTTTCGGTGGGCCGGTGAAAGTAATTAGTCTAGCTTTTCACAGCGCCACGGCTTCCACAGATGAAATATTTGAATGTATTTATTGTCAAAGCATTTAATGTATTCATTGCTATCGGGATGTTAAGAGCATTCCATGGAATATAACAACAAGTGTTTCTGAAGTGAATTACCTACCCCACCTTTAAACAGCCTTAAAATCACAAACTGCCATTATAGAAACCCAATTCCTTACAAACTACTTCAAATTCTACCATTTTACAGTTAATGAGAATTAAGTTTAAACGTTGAGAAAAGTAGAAATGCCATTTGGAGAGAAGTTGATGGAATAGAGTAGAAACGACAAACTGAAGTGTATCTGAAAGTATTTAGTAGAAGAAAAAAGGAAAACATCATAATTATAAAGATATTTCCACTTTAACATGATTTCAGTAGGTGGTCTTCACCGCTGTTACATCTGCGGGGCGCCTGGTTATATTTTACAATGGGGGAGCAAACTTTGGATATATAATTGGCGAATGTATGGGTGGTTTCTCTGATTTAAAAGTAATTTCCTGCGTTTATACAAACTTCCTGCACTAGCCTACATTAGTTATGAAAAAAAACAATAAACTCATAAAAAAGTCAACCATGTGTTGCATTAGAAAAAGTGGGTAAAATACATAACGTTCGCCCCCTCAATGAACAATAGAGATTCATTATATTCACTGCTCACGCGCCTATGCTGCTTTTATTGCTTATGGAGGACAATTCAAACATATAAAGCTCAATAAGAGGCCATTTTTCCAACACTGAGCGATTGTACGGAGAGAATAAAGGTTTTTTATTGAACCAGAAAAAGCCAAAAGTGTGGATAACGAAACATTCAATTCTCTAGTGTCAATAAAACCCATTAAGAAATCAGAATTTTGTAAATAAGATTAAAAGAAAATATATCATGGTATCATTATAAAATTGTAAATGCCCAGTTGAACCTATTATAAGACTTGATTTGGGCAACTTTAACTCGACATATTATACAAAATACAATAGTTATATGCAAAACTCTAACGGCACGTCCACACGGCAGCGTCGCGTTGAAGCTTGCCGGTGGGCGTGTCTGGCGCGCGACCAACAACCAATCATATTAACCTCCCGCCCCGGACACACAAGCACGCGGTTTGATTGGCTAGCGCTTGTACTGGCATGTGATTTGATTGGCGGGCGCTTCCGTCGACGCTTGAACATTTGAACTTTTCTCAACTTTCGAAGCGAGCGACGGAGGCAAGACGGAACGACGGAACGCGACGGAACCACAATGCAGTTCGGCAAAGCGTGACGTCACCCCATTCAAAGTGAAAGGGCAGCGTCTCCGTTGAAGCACGCGACGCTGCCGTGTGGACGTACCGTTAGGGCCAGGTACTATGAGAACTAATTTAGTTTTCGAGAATAAAGAATGTAGAGATTGAAGTCCCACTGAAAGGAATAACGTTCAATATAACAGAAGAGAAAAGCATTATGTTGAGATTAAGTTGAAATGTTGAGAAAAGTAGAAATCCCATTTGGTGAGAAGTTGGTATGTTTGGAATAAAGTAGAAATGTAAACGACAAACTTTGTTCTCGAGAAAACAGAACAATACTTATTCTGCCTGGCTTTGCGTTACTGCAGTATGGAGGAGGATTAGAGCCACATGTGAACCTTTTAATGAAATCTGACCAAAAGTTTTTTGTTTTTTTTCCTGAGATTCTGTGAGACGGATTCTGACTTTTTTCACAGAATTCTTATTAAGAACAATTCTGACTTTTTCTGACTTTAATCAAAAATGTCTTAGAAAAATGTAATTCCGACCTTACTGGATATTTCTCAGTCTTTCTCAAAAGTTTTAGAAAGAAGACTTTAATGGGACTTTTTCAGACTTTAAAGTTCCCCTATTATACTGTTTTTCATCAATACAGCACAGGTCTCAGATATATACAGAGCCTAACTTGACTTTGGTTCGTCTCCAGCATTGCAGTATCAAATGTTTTGAGTTCTGAGATTCTTTTATGACTTTTTTCTCAGAATTCTTAGTAAGAAAAATGTGGAATTCTTCTGACTTTTCGCAGAATTCTGACTTAAATCTCGAAAATAGAATTCCCACTCTCGACTTTGGTGGGAATTTTCCAGACTTTTCTTTGATTTCTGACTCCATTTCAAAACTTCTAGAAAGAAGAATTTGGACTATAGACTTGGGACCTTTTATAAAAATAATCTTAGAATTCTGACTTTTTCTGACTTTTCTCAGAATTCTGACTGTAATCTCTGAAAATCCACATGTGAACCCAATCCTCTTCACTATGTGAGACACTGTCCTATGTGTACAATGTGTAACTTTACTTTGGGTAATCCCGGCGTTGAAGAATCAACTGTTGTTTAGTTTGGGGGGGTTTCCTGACCCTTGACCTGATTTCCTCAGACAGGGGGTGGGGGGGTCATAAACCCAGCAGGGGGGTGTGTTTGCCCCATTCACAGTAATGGAAACACAACTGATGAGCTGAGGGGATCTGCCCTGTTGTTGCAAAGGAAAGGAGCAATTTGCCAACGACAACAAAGTGCCGTGTCCGAGGCAAAGCTTTAATTGAAGGCTGCGAGAGGTTCAGGGACAACGAGGAACCGTAAAACCTTAAGCATGGAGATAAAAAGCGGCGGGAACAAAGTGTGGAGTGCGACGAGCCGTAAATCTGTTACCAGCTGCAAACAGAACCAGTGTGTGAGGACCAAGAAGTACTCAGATGATTCAGGAGAGCAGCAGAACTACAGTGGAGAATATACTGGAAACGTCCTGCAGCCAACATTAAAAAAACACTAAAGTCTGTTTCCAATGCATCGATTCTCTACTTTTTACAAGGAAACACCAGCGTTGACATTTTAATTGGGCAAAAGTGGCGATACTACAGTTTACAAATACAAGTGAAGCCTTGCATTAGACATACTGCTTAAGTATACGTAGCAATACTACAGTGTGAAAATACTTTTCTAAAAGAAAAAGTCCTGCATTCAAACTATGACTTACTATCTTACTTTTAAAAGCATCAGTATACATTTAAAAAGAGGGAGAAGTACTCAGATCTTGTTCTTGAGTAAAAGTAGAAGTACTCAGATCTTGTACTTGAGTAAAAGTAGAAGTACTCAGATCTTGTTCTTGAGTAAAAGTAGAAGTACTCAGATCTTGTTCTTGAGTAAAAGTAGAAGTACTCAGGTCTTGTACTTGAGTAAAAGTAGAAGTACTCAGGTCTTGTACTTGAGTTAAAGTAGAAGTACTCAGATCTTGTACTTGAGTAAAAGTAGAAGTACTCAGATCTTGTACTTGAGTAAAAGTAGAAGTACTCAGATCTTGTACTTGAGTAAAAGTAGAAGTACTCAGATTGTGTACTT
>NW_011353837.1:0-2673 GCF_000735185.1 Notothenia coriiceps | reverse complement strand
TCTAATGTTCAGCGTGACGATGCAGGACTCTATAGATGTGATGTAGCTCTGCTAAGTGGTACAGGATATATTGTGTGGAATTTAACGGTGTACGGGGAACCTGAAGGTATGTTGAGCACAAAGTAGGGCTAATAATTTATACACCATAGACATGCCGTATGTTACTGAAATTAATTCACGTGTGATTTGTGCAGGAGTCGATCCACTGTGGTTTTACACACTCTCAGCTGTAATTGGATTGCTGTGTGTTTTCACTTCAGCTGTCTGCCTCTTCAGGTGAGTAATAGTTTTTTACTAGAGCTACATTTATGTATGTTCTAAGTAATGTACCTTTTCTTCATATTTGCAATGACTTCCTCCACCTTTTGTCGTCCCGTGCTCTAGTTACAATGTGAGACGTTTACATATTTTCTGGATTTACTGAAATATTATTAATACTCATTCCAGTAAAATGCCATTGCATAATTTGAACTGTTGATGACGTTGATCGATTACTGCACCAACTCTTTTCTTGGCAAACATTTGGACTTCTCAAAGCAGGAAAAGTAAAGGTGTAACTAATGTTAATGATGGCTCTATTCCTCAAGTCACACACACGCAGAGCTCAGGAGCTGGCTCACCTAAATAAAAAGCAGCCATCATGTTTTTCAAACTGTGCTTCTCGTGCTCTGACGACTCAAAATGTCTGAAATGCAAACCGTCAAGTGTTGTCCCCGTTTCAACAAATATTTGCTTATTTTATATTATAACGTGTAAAGTGTGTTGTTTGAACAAGATCCTTACATTTTTTTGCTATTTTTTGGCTAAGTGGTTTTATTTTTTAATAAAGACATTCTATCTGCTTGAGTTTGCAGTTTTATAAAACCCACTATGGGCGTCCAAACAAGTGTTAAATAAACCCTAAACTTGAATAAAGAACATTTACAAGATATTGGACAGTTAATTATCTAGCCAATTAACTGCAAGAACCTTCATTCTTCTAATCTGATCACATACAGTACCCACACAAATCCTGCATCCTGGACTGTAAAATATAAATAGTTTAGCCATATAAAACAGATTTGAACCAAGAGATCACTTTAAATCATGGCTATGTTCTGTAGGTCCGAGCAGCTGGATTGGCCTTTGAAGCAAATACCAGTCAGAATGGCTACTCCTCGTATAATAAAGTGTCTGAACTCAAACTGGAAAGTGTTTTTTATCTCTGCAGGAAAAGCTGGACTAACACCTCAAACAAGGAGAGCAACATCCTGAGTCACGTCCAGTTCTGTGTCCAGTTGGGAGGAGAGGTCAGCATATCTTTGTCATTACTCAAACAATAATGTTATTGGAACAATGTTTTATGCTTATTGGCTCTTTTGATATCTGAGTTTATTTAGTTGATTCACTTTCAGTCCCTGCAGGTGGCTCCACCTCCACTCCACAGCTGTGCAGTCTACAGGGCGAATCACGAGCAGAGGGAGTCTTTGCAGAAGCTTCAGATTCAGTTTAAAGCTGAATAAGAAACAGTACAACATGAAAACGAATGTTGCATGTTCCATCCATCCATCCATCCATCTTCTCCCGCTTATCCGTGGTCGCGTCGCGGAGGTAGCAGTTCCAGCAGAGAGCCCCAAAATGTCCTTTCCCTGGCCACATCAACCAGCTCTGACTGGGGGATCCCAAGGCGCTCCCAGGCCAGCGAAGAGATATAATCCCTCCACCTGGTCCTAGGTCTACCCCTTGGTCTCTTCCCAGCTGGACGTGCCTGGAACACCTCCCTAGGGAGGCGCCCAGGTGGCATCCTAACTAGGTGCCCGAACCACCTCAACTGGCTCCTTTCGACACGAAGGAGGAGCGGTTCAACTCTGAGTCCCTCCCGGATGACCGAGCTTCTCACCTTATCCCTAAGGGAGACACCAGCCACCCTGCGGAGAAAACCCATCTCGGCCGCTTGTACATGTTGAATATCTGTAACATGATTTAGATTTCTGTTTGGTTGCTTTGTTTTTATGTATGAATTAGAAATAGGTTAACTTAATAGCACCCCTGTTTTGGTTGCACCTTAAGGTGGTGGCTAAGTTGCTCTGTGTGCCAGGCAGGGCAGCATGCCTTGTTGTGGATGTGATTGCATATCAAATGAATATTGAAGATTTTAAATAAAATGCCCACATTTGAAGTTTGCTGTATTTTCTTCCTCTTATGATCTGGACCACTCCAACGGTGTCCATCACTAGTGTGCAATATAAAAATGATTGCATATAGCTTTCTAAAATAGGGAGATATATGATTACTTGTGTGTTAATATAAAACATTTTTTGATTTCATTTGATTTGAATCAGAAACCTCATGTTAGCTTACCATTGGGTATTAGACCATGCATTGGTTACAATATTTTTCTTTTATTTCTATCATTAAAAACATCGATATGTAAATATGTTACATTTGTCTCAAAACATCTTGTTATTATGATTTCTGTATCTCTGATGTATGACTTGTACATGAACATATTTTATATTTAAGTTTAACATAGTGACTTACCAGATTCTGTGACTTACAAAAAACAAAAATTTTCATCATACACTTTATTTGGAAAGCTGTATGAAAACCGGTTGCACACATTAAAAACATGTGTACTCAAAACTATTCCATTATGTTAAAGACACACAACTATGTTATGTCAAAGAAACATGA
>NW_011353836.1:0-2328 GCF_000735185.1 Notothenia coriiceps | reverse complement strand
GCTCAATAGGAAGGCATTGCAGAGGGTGACGAAAATCGCCCAACGCATAATCGGTGTCCCACTCCCTGCCATCGAGGACATCCAGGGGATACGGTATTTGCAGAGGGCGCACAACATCTTCAAAGACACCCCTCATCCTGCACACTATCTGTTCGTCCTCCTACCCTCGGGGAGGCGCCTCAGGAGCCTCCGGTCCAAGACCAGCAGGTTCAGGGTCAGCTTCTTCCCCAGGGCTGTTACCCTGCTGAACTCTGCCCGCTGATAGACTCAAGCCCATACCCACCATCCACCTGTTTATATATGTTATCGTCAATGCCGTTTACACTGTATATATTCATCTGTTTATAGCCTATTTATAATTATTCTATTTATAAAGATTCCATGTATAATTATTCTCATGTAGACTCCTGCACTGTTATTTTGCACTTCTGGTCAGATGCCTAAACTTACATTTCGTCACAAGTACATGCACTATGTAATGACAATAAAGTTGAATCTGAATCTGAATTTTGTAAAAGCCACTATAGAAGATTCTGACTAAGTTAATAAAATACTTTAGAAGGCAATATGACGGCAGTTAAATCTCACCCAGAAGGTGACTCCCTGTAGGACTCGATGAGTCGATGATGCACACCCTGTTTCCTCAGGGTGTGCATATCTGGAACTGAGAGAGGAGGGACACAGACACACAGCCACACCAACATAGACTTTTATTCTAAATGAATGTATTTCGTACTCTAGCGCCTTAAATCAAGTTTCAGCCTTAAAGCAATATCTCGCTCCTCCCTTGTTTAGAGGTTATCCCTTTGGAACACTCACATTGCCTGGTCAGCAGGGAGGTGATGATGTAGTAGATGGAGAGGGTGGGGCTGAGAAGGGGGGCCATGGCAGAGCTCAGACTGAGGCCCCTCCACTCATAGTACTGACGCCACGACACTGAGAGGAAGTACAGCACACGCATTAGTGCTAGAATCTCTATCATTGAGTGAGTCAAACCCTTGTACCACTAGACACATTTTCCTCTTTTATTATATGTTTCATTCTCATGGCTGTTGGTGGCTATGGTGTGAGTTTAATTCCGAACTTCAGCTCCTATAATTCTCTAGTAAACTTTGTAGTCAAAATACAGACACTCAGACAGATAAAGACTAAAATGTCCCCATTGAAACCCAACAGGCTCCAAATCTAAAGCCATTTTAAATCTTGGATTTTAGAATTGTGGCTTTTACTATTTACTATCCAATTGGGCCCTTTCCATCGATGCAATCCACTAATGTCAATGTTGTTGCAATCCATTGAAATATCCCAGAATGTGGGAGGGAAAAAAGAACATGAGTAAAAAAGAATTACATTTGTGTGTTTCTTATCCTAAAAACGTGAATATGAACATTTGGTAGTTAGGATCAGGAATTGTTGTTGGTTTGAATATTTAACTCAGCCTAAATGGAAAATAATATTAATTGAATACATTCGTGACAGTTCTTGAAGCATCTTTAAAGTGAGGCACGAGGGTTCATTTGATAGAAACATATTCAGTTCAGATGTTCTCCTACCGAGGGGTTCACTGGGGCTGGGGGTGTTGTTGGGGTCTGGTCCACACATCAGTATTTCTGCTTCCTGTTTGAGAGGCTGGCTGTGACCTGGACACACATTGATGACATAACATGTATACATCTCCTTCTCTTTATTCTTATTTGTTACATCGCTATATATTTTTACCTTCCAGCCAATCACAGAAGGAGTCTGCGCAGACGGAGTGAACCAGCTGACTCCAGTGCAGCAAGTAGCTGCTCACCAGTTTGTTTTTGAACTCCTCCAAACTGAAGTCCTCAGATGTGAATTCTACAAGGAGAAAGGAGAGGTTTAAAGTCAAATGGGAGATTGAAAGGGATGGAATAATAGCTTTTTACTGACGGAAAAAAGGAAACCAAAGAGAAGAGGAATTTTAAGTAACTTTAAGTAACTTGTATTATTTACTCCTGCAGCTTAAATAGACACATGCAATAAAGTATAATGTGCCATATGATTCTAAATCCTGCATGTTAGCATTAAGGCCCCTACACACGGCGGCGTGCGTTGTGGGGGGTGAAACTCGACCAACAATCAATCAGATGAATCTCCCGCCCCAGACACACAAGCACGCGGTTTGATTGGCTAGAGCTTGTACTGGCATATGATTTGATTGGCTGACGCCTCTGTCGAGGCGTCAAAAGTAGAACATTGCTCTACTTTTGCAGCGAGCACCGCGAGAGAAGCTACGCTTTGCTCCCACAATGCAGTTCGGCGAATCGTGACGTCACCCCATTCAAAGTGAATGGGCTGAAGCGT
>NW_011353835.1:0-3429 GCF_000735185.1 Notothenia coriiceps | reverse complement strand
GGGGGGGGGGTAGAGAGTGTATTGTGCAAACAGAGAAAGTGTGCGGGGCTTAGCTTAAAGAAGGTGATAGCCTAATTTCTCTTCCTCAGGGTCAGGCGTTTGATCGAGAAGCTCAATCGCTACCAGTTCTCCTTTCATCAATTCTTCTAACTGATATCTTTTAGTCGCTACCAGAAGGGTGTAGCAGAAAGGAAAAAGAATGATGTCGGGTGTAACAGAGCGGTTTTTAGAAATGGATGGTTTCTAAAAGTATCCAGGTTTTACATTTGGACAGAAAATTCCACTTGATTTTGAAGGAACCACTGATTTCTTTTTTGTATTCTTCGTTTATTCCCCTGGTTAAATACTGGCTTAGAAGCACAATCAGAATATTTCATATAATATTATTTTTATCCGAGGGGGATTTGTTTTCAAATGCTCCATTTAAGAATTAAATAATAGGAAAAATAAGAATAAATGAATAAAATATTAAAAATAGAATTATGTAAATATAATAAATAATAAAGTGTAAATTAATAAATCAAAATGGAAGAAGTAAAAGTAAAAATGTGGAGATTTAGAGTGATTCCCCCACAAAGAAAAATAAATACAAATATGTATAAAAAAGTAAGTGAATAATAGTTATAGTAATACTTGTTTAATGTGTATATTAGAGGTTTCTATAGCATCTCTGAAGTGACTCTAGGCTTCCTTTTAATTTTTCGCAACAGAAGGTTTATCTCTTACCTGACTGTGAGGTGGGTATCCATGGTAACCGGGGTTTAGCGGCTCGTCGTTCTGCAAGAGGAGAAGAAGAGAGCGTTGTGAGAGGTTTTATAAAGACGAGTGTATGCTGCACGAGACGGTCCAGAAGCGTTTACATGTCGGGGGGGAAATGCACTCTCAGACGCAGCTTGATTTGTCCTTATTTCCTAAAAGACTGTGAACAAATATTCCTACTAAGCTTTTTAAAAGGCCAAGGAATTAATAGATATACCTGTTTACCTATATACCCTACAATACATACAATCTCTCAAAACTCACTCTAGCTTTCCATGGGACCTTATTTCTGAAAAAGTATGTATTGAAGTCAATGGAGAGAGAAAGATTATCTCTCGATCCCGTTTGAATTGGGCCACGAATTACACACACGATGTTTGTCAATTTAAAAAGATAATTTTGCAAGTAAAAAATAAATAAAAATGTGTCGTAAAACTGTGAAGTAACACTTTTTTTTGTGTGAAACCGCTCAATTAACTACATCTCCCATCTCGCACGGCCGTCACGTTGGCACATTTCACTTCTTTCTTTCAGAATGAGGCGAAAAGTATTAAAAGAGGTGAAAATCACTCCAAGTCTGGGCATGTTGAGAGCTGTACATACACAAGGGGAGTTAGTCGGTTCCGTAAGAGCCAGCATGCGGGACCGGGATTCTGGGATTTGTAGTCTTTCTAGTTGCATATTTTTCATAGTTTATATTTCAACAGTTTTACGACAAACTGTGACTTTTTTGACATGGAAATTATTTTTTAAGATTGACAAACATCCTATTTGTAATTCATGGCACAATTCAAACGGGATCGAAAGATAATCTTTGTCTCCCCATTGACTTCAATACATACTTTTTCCGAAATAAGGTCCCATGGGTCGGAAGGTCGGAAGTAGATGGATGTAATACTGGATCCGTCCTCCGAACAGCAGGTGGCGCTAAAGGCCGCGCGCCCTTTTCTCTTCAGCTTTACTCGGTTCCTCTCGGGTACTTCCGGTACAAACCGCGGTCCTACCTTCGCCTCCGGTGAATGTTTACACTCGGGTTGAAGCCTCATTCAGTCAGTTATCCCAGCTTTTTACTCATGTTTTCGAGGCATTAAGTAGGGAAAGATACGCCTGCTTTTCACAGGGAAAGATACTGTATTAACTGGACTTTAAGTGTAAACTCACGATGGCTCCGAGGATATTTGGTGAGTTCACTTTCAAACAATTATTGAATTCAACGGTAAAAACTAGCCTCTGTTTGATCATGTTTTGGCATTTTATACAGCTTTACACCTCTACTACATTAAATGAATAGGTTACTTTTAGCCGTTTTACTCCTCCACACAGCTCCAGGTACTTTTCAGATTACCAATCCAAGTTATCTTGAATATTAGCAGGTATTTTTTATGCATAAAGATAGTGGTAGAGGGACACACAGACAGACAGACACAAAGCTACAAACAGTATTTATAGATTATGATGCATTGCTGTAGATTAAACTACATACATTTATTTAGGGATTTAAAGCAGCAGTAAGGAGATTGAAGATTTGTGAAAAACATCAGAAACATTCCTATATAAAGTCGGGAAATTATTTTAAAAAATGTCGGAATAATTACAGAAAATATCTGAAAAATGTTCTTAGAAATGTCTGAAAAATGGCCAGAACTTATTTAAAAATATATATATAAAAATAGAAATAATAATAACACAGATCTGCAGAGAGAACATGGAGTCCTTAAGAGGGAATTTGGTACTAACAAAACCTCTTCCTGTTCATAACCACTGTTTGAAAGTCCCTTTCCGGTGCATTCTAATTTAGGAGATGGGAGACCAAACACACAGAGCTTATTTTGTGCAGAAAACAGAAGATGATATCAGTTTCCCCTGAGGAAAATCGGAAGGTTTCTCCCACAGTTCCAGTGTGTTTGGTCCACAGTCTGCTCTCTGTTTCCTGTTGAACTGCAGAGAGAACATGTAGTCCTTAAGAGGGAATTTGGTACTAACAAAACCAATTTATTAACAAAGATTACACGCTACATCACACACACACACACACACACACACACACACACACACACACACACACACACACACACACACACACACACACACACACACACACACACACACACACACACACACACACACACACAAGGTCACTAAGAAGAGATCTTTCAAACAGACATTAAACATTTCATACCATTTTATTTAAATACAGCAACAAACCCATTTCCCCCAGAATAAATCAATATATAATGAATATATAAATGTGTTGTTTGTTGCAGCCCTGCCTGTGTCTCAGCATGACGCCTGATCAGGATCTGCTGCTGAAGGAAAGCCTGAAGATGATGACGGACATGATCATCCTGTGTGCCACTCTGGCTCTCTCTCTCTTCTTCTGGGTCCTCTCGCTCACCATCAGCGCCTACTCAGGTCGGTCCCAAAAGAATAACATCTATATTTCATTTGCTATTTTACTGTTAGAAAACATCTCAGTGGCGGCTTTCTGAAAAGTCCTTGGGCTCTTCCGACTTAGATGTTTTGTATTCCTTTAGAAATGAACTCAAGCTCAGAGAACAATATCAACAACAACAACAACACAATATCACTCTGCAGGACTTCCCCATGATTCTTTACTTCAAGGGAATTTCATTAGGATCACTGTAGATGTTTCATCTTGTTCTGTATTTA
>NW_011353834.1:34863-42673 GCF_000735185.1 Notothenia coriiceps | reverse complement strand
AATGTGTGCACAGATGGAAAGTTGGAAGGCTGACAGGCAGGTAGGCCATCCAGTTATTTTAGCCGAGCCGGCTCAGATGATTGGTCGTGCTTTTTACAGTACTACAGCTTCCAGAGATTATATTTTTTTATGGATTTTTTGTCAAAGCACTTAAGATATTCATTGCTATCGGGATGTTAAGAGCATTCCATGGAATATAACAAAAAGTGTATCTCGAGCCGGTTTCTCAAACGTACCTACCCCACCTTTAAGCTCTTTGTTTGATAATCCAGCTATTGAAATCATATGTAAATGCGAATTACATTTGCTTTGAGTAAAAATATCGCTTTTTATGCTAATATCATATTTAAGACAATTAAACATACAAAATCACTTCACAAGCATTCTGTCGGCTCTAATTAACTACTGTATTGGCAAAGCAAATGCAACAATATATTCTCACATGCTGACAGGCTTAACAATCAGTCCTCTTCAATGCACTTTGCTTCAATGCTTATGTAAAAGTGAATAAGACAAGACACACATAATGGTGCCATTACAATGTGAAGTGTGTTCATCTTTTGTGCGACAAACACCCATAGGGATTCAAATCTTTCTTTTTAGGGCACTCGCTGGAACTAAAATACAGCCGAGAAAAGGTGATCGAGTGAGCATGACTAAGTCGATTTACAGAGTGACGAAGCAGAAAGATGATGATTGAGGGCGGGTAGTATCAAATAGTGTGGTATGAAAAATGCAGGAATGACGCCAAATCATTTCCACATAGTTCTCTCCTTACCAAAAATCGAACTATTCATATTTAGAAAAAATATGCATCTGTGGATGGTAATTTTTCTTGTGGGCTCGCTGTAGTGTAGCAAGGGAGTTAGTCATTATTATGAGGAGGGAAAATAGTCTGAATAAAAAGGGCCTCATGGTCTGGAGATTTTTCTATCTAGCCAAATGTCAAATCTTGACAGAATCCACAGAATTCCTTGCAGAGCTCCAGTCCAGCTGTGGCTTTTGTCGTGACAAAAAGATAGGAGCATCCCAGTGACTCATAGGTTCAACACAGGGTGGCTGTGAATCTCCTTCTCATCCGTTCAATCAGTCTTTGCCCTTTATTTTTGTGCTAATGCATTGCAGACCCTTTCCTAACAAAGAAATAACTTAAAAATCACATTTGTAAACCAAAAATAAAGAGAAGCCATTACAAGAAAGAAAAAAAGTGCACACTGAGTATTTGTACAGAGCTTTAGAAACACTCAGTCTATCAGTCTGTCCTCTTCGAGGGTTTTGGAGCCTGTCGCTCTGTCTGCAGACCCGGCATCAGTGTCGCAGCAGAGGCTTCCTCATCATCAGAGGCTGCAAAGAGGAGGAGGTGGCTGAGCTAACGTTAGCCAAGGCCTGCTGAGGTCACCATCCACATAAAAATATGCAGGTGGGGTAGGCATGGAGGTAAGAACGCGGGAAGACAGACATGGGTGGGAAGATATAGGGGAGGAACAAACACCAAAAATACGTATGCAGTAATACCAAAGTCTAATTTGCATATCTTTTTCAACCACATAAAATGAATGTAATAAGAGACACAAGCCACAGGAACAACAAATGAGTGCGATATGTTCCTACAGTAAGGCTATATTAACATATTCAAAATAGGACTTTGAGGTAGAAAAATAACTTGCCCTTTCATTTTTTTGACCGTGCTCATGTGTTTGTATTTTCTTGTCTTAGGCCAGGCTGTAGGCACCACTCTGCACACTGCACTGATGTTTAACACATTGCTAGTTGGAGTGTGCAGGCCTGCAGGCGGGACATTCACTGGGGAAATTTAGTCCAACTGAATCCGTATTTCTGAACTCTTTCCTGTGTAACCTTTTCCTCTGTGCAGAACAGACTGGGGACTACCACCTTCGGCCACCAGAGGCACTGAAGACTTTCAACATATTATAGTCTTTGAACACGTTATAGGTATAAGCATTGCAGTACAAATACAGATATTTTGGTCATACTTAGAAGTTTGCAGGATAAAGCAACGTAACTAGAAACAAAATGCTGAATTGCTGTAGCTGAAGCATCTTTGGCTTGTTTTATATCTGGGCTCAAATTAGTCTTTTGAGTTGCTTTCACTTGCATCATTTTGCATGCCCAATTGAATTAGTGTGATTGCATTAACAGGAAGGGGATGGCCACCATAAAAAGACTGCAGATGGGTGAAGTGAAATCAAATGTAAGCAGAGGATGTGCACAAATCCACCGATTAGCCCTCCTTTATCCATGTTTGTAGAAGAAATAGAAGTAATTACACTGAACTGTAGACTGGTGTCTATGTGGAAGCCGTTAGAGGACGCTGGACTAAGGTCACTTCTAAATGGTGATGTGAGGCCAGTTTTAGATTTGCCTACTAATGAGACATTAGTGAAATCTTCCAGCTGGACGAGTGCCACTCCTTCATGGCTGTGCTCTGAGAGCTCTCTTCAACTCACACAGCTCATCTTTGACATTAATAAAAACTCTGACGCATCACATCTTAAAGTTTAACGTTTTGCCATGACTTTCTGTGAGCAAAACTCCAGCCTCCAGCCTGTGGCTCAACCTTAAATTATATTTGTATGTCTTGTACAGTGACTTTCTCACCTTTTCTATATGTGACCAATTAAAACAAAGCAATGCCTACTGAAAACTTGAATGTTTACTGATTATAACCAATAATGAATGTTTTTCTTTGCCTTAATTGATTGAACAAAATGTAAGCAGTGGAACATTTGAAAGATATGTGCTTACAGTAAGTAGAATATCTCCTTCTCTTATAGCTTCTAAATCATCCTGTGAGCCCTAAGATGTGTTTTCTAACCCATTGGTTCCCAAACCCAAAATTGGGAAACACCATACGACAGCAGCAAAGGCCTACCTGTAACACCTTCTTTGTTAAGGCTTCACCCATTGTTACTTTTCAATCCGTCTATATTTCATGTCAAACTAATTAGAATTGAAATCTTGGCATACCCTCTTCCCTCTCTTTCTCATTGCATGCACCTAATTTTGGAAAATGTCAGATTATTTTTAATCAAGCACCAATGTAACATTAATTATTAACAGAATTCATATTAATCACCTTTTGGGCACCAGATTTGTATTTCCATTTGCATCTCCATGAACTTCAATAATCTATATGAGGCAACTGTGAGTTTTGAAGCAAGGTTTGGTTGAAATGAAGTGGTGGATTTGAACGGACTGATGTTGAAGGACAGCTTCACCCAAATGAATGAAGAAATTAAAGCAGTCTGAGGGTACATTACCATGATAGTTGTCACGACTACTGTTCGGTTCTCCATCGACGTGCTGTCATTGGACAGAACGTTTTCATTCTGGACCAACACAAGTTTGTCTATGTCATTCCAGTAGCCAATCTGAGGGAAACAGAGTGATAAAAAGAAATATCAAATATATCAGTCTTTGTAGTGAAAATCATTTTAATATGAAATGTAAGAAGTGTAAAATGAAATCAAGTTGGTCCTCAAACAGATACATAAAAAGGAAAATTAGAAATTATGAAGAAGGGATAAAAAGTTAAAAAAGAAAAGAAAAGATTCATCAGAATGATCTCACTCCGACATATTTCCCATTGGAACTGTAGAAGATACTGAGACATATTGAATGTGAGAGAAGAACCTTCAATAAACAAACATCGCCATCAAAGGAACACTTGAGAAGCTGGAACATGGTGTTATTTCTTTATTATCGGCGCTATATGTATACTTTTCTTCCAGTAAAGAGAAATGATGAGTACTTCCAACCGGAGCCTTATCCTCCTACTTTTTGCTATTCCGAAGAAGGATTATGCTCAAACTTTTGCTATTTGTGTCGGTGCAGAGCTTTTTGTAGCCCCAGGTTGACTTGTACCTGCTCCCCAATGAGTACTTGAGAAAAGCTATTAAAAGTCAAGCTGTGTTGGTCCAATAGAAGCTATATAAACATATAGCCATATAAAGGCCTTAGGACAGTTATCAATTAAGAATCAAGGAGATAACTCTGAAGTTAATTATTTTCTTTTAACAATAAATATTGATTGAATAGAATAGGTTGGCTGTGGTAGGGGTTTCAAGTTGTTCAAACCACACAATGAAAGTGTTTTTGAATTGTTTTTAAGTCGTGAGAAGTGCCTACCTTGCGTGGTCCGTTGCTCTTCAGTTCAAACACATCCATGGTGTAGTTCACTCTCCGACCGTAGTGATCAAACTGAATGTTCCCAGTCAGGCCCTGAATGCGCACCTGCATTTACAACAACAAGGAAAGTAAGGACTGGAGGAATATAAAAAAAGAATACACTAGTAATGTTGAGTATTTTTTCTAGGGTTGATTTGGCAATGCTTTTATATTATATATTGTAACATAAATAAAAGTGTTGTTTGAAACTCTTTAAACAAAGGTTATATACGTGTAAAGTGCAGTCAAACAAACAGTGGTTTTACAATTCATATTATTTTAAATGTGAAGCAGCATCAGAGTGAAATACTCAGTAACTTGGCGAAGAGTCAGCATTAAGGTTCATATCATAATATTTTAATTAATTATACACTACAGTACCTTATTACATGTATCATTACATGCATTAATAGGTTCCTGCAGATCCTTTGTTAAGGCAGGCAATCTAAATCCAGGGCAGGATTGGTAGACACTGATAACTACTATATGTGTTTTTAGATTATCACTGAATGTAAAAAATGCATACAAAATTGAAACCGTAAAAAGGAATAGAAATAGTTTGATTTGATGAAAACCTTAGACCCTGTCAATGTACCCGAAAGTATAGCCATACAAGTTTGTGTGTCAAGTGTGTGTATGTGTTTGGACTTTGGTGGGTACTCTATCAAAGTCCAAACAAGAAAACACATAAATGTCGAAATAGATTTCTGGTATACGTTCCCCTTTTCCATGCCAGCTGTTTTTCTGATTGCTTTTTGTGTGTGTGTATGTGTAATGTGTATGTGTGTCTGAGTGCAACATCTGTCTAAGCACTTTGCAACCTGTCTATCCTAAACTATACAACCTTAATCCTGTGCTAACCTGTTTGAGTGCACGCTCCATATCTATTCCCTGGTTCCAGGGAGCAGCTGGGTTAGCTAGGCAGTCACCAGCGTTGCCACGGCGACTGATATCAATTTTCTGACGGCGAAGGGTGCGGAAGGCCTCGGACATCACAAGGACGCCATCATATGTCAAAGATGAGGTATACTGAAGAATGGAAGACGAGAGAGAAAAAAAACAAGAGAAATATTATCATTTTTTCAACTTTTTTTATAGGAAAATAAATACTTCTGTCCGTACACAGTATGACAGAAAGTTATCCTGTCACACAGTTTTTCAGGTAATTCAAACAACTGAAACCCAAATACATTTTAAAAGGTATGTTTGGTGCTCATTGGCTTTTTACAAAAGCATCCACATTTTCTTTACAGTGATCATAGATTTTGCTACTCAGCTATCTCGATGAGAAACACAGCAATGAATATATGTTTCCTGTGATTTAAAAACCCAAATGAGAATATGCTAATGTTGCTTTACCATGTCTACTGTATATGATTTATTCCGTAAATGAGACGTAACTTAATCCAAGCTGTATAACATTTGACCATCTTAACTCCATATGAATACCCTTACCGGTGTTTAAAAATGCTGAGCCTGCTAACAGTCTGACTTTTATTTGACATCAACACTTAACACCGTTGAACATCAATCAACATTACTGTAAATGTAACATCACTGTAAAGGTGCCACTTCTAGACAGGCTTATATTTTTTCGAAAACAGTAACTGGGGCATTAAAGTTACATTAAAACAGGTTTAAATTATATTGCATTGCCCTTATGTCAATCCACTTTGTTAAGTTACTTCTTTTGAAAGTGGAACTTTCCTTTCCAATATGTATAAATGCTAATTTTATTACATTCAATCATTGAATAAGATGTGGCACTTCAAATGTGAGTAAAACCGGGGACCTTTTCAATGTTACATTAAGTAAGAAAAAGGGAAAGGGTAAGAGATTACAAGATTTATTCTTTAATGAAACTCTTAAATGTAGTGGTGATCTTGACAGATTGTTTGACGAATTCATTATAAGGAAGAGACAGCGCAGCGAGGAAGAGCACCACACTCAGCAGCAACAAACCCATCCAGCCCCCACACACTGAAGCACAGCGCCTGGCAGACAGACAGAGGCAGTCAAACACACAGCGGGCGCCTTCACATCACAGCAGTGAAGAGTGGTGAGATAAAAATGGGAGGAAAGAGGGAAGTCGGCTGAGACTCTGCCGATGCTCTCCACGCCTCTGCAGGTCTCTTACTGACATCCCTTGATTTGAATCCCATGAGGTGTGTTTTGGAAGGCTGCAAAACCATGTCATCCTCCTTTCATCGCTCCCCGTTGAAACCAAAGAAGCCTTTAGGCGTGCGACTGACACATGACGACTATGGGATCAGATTCAAGGAGAAAACAACAACAAACCTGAGCCAAACATTTTGTGTCTTTTTCTGCAGCAGGAGAGACATAAACACCTCTGGTACTTTTGGGAAACAGTAATGGCTTTTAAAAAGAACATCTCTTTATTATAGATATTTCTTGGATTGCTTTAAATCTCCAAGTTCAGCTAAAATCCAACAAGTCAATACAGATTTTCTCTGTCTCTATCATCATCTAAAATAAATCCAGTGCAAAGACTGCGTACACTACGTGCTTTTGAAGTACTTACTTATCTCACCATAGACCTACGTACCTAAGAGAACATAATATAGCAAAGGCTGTGTTAATCAAAGTAAGAAAAAACAACACAAAACTAATTCATTATTGCTGTTGTGAACACGCATATTCAATTAATACAATTAGCTCTGTGCTGGTGTTTTACACATGGGCAAATATTGATAAAGGGAGCCCATAAGCTGTTGTATATGCTAACGCAGATGTTGAAGACCTATTCATATTCTGATTACGCAATTAGGGGACATGTGTGAAATAATTTGATATTTGAATAGAAAGCAAAAAGGCTGTACAGTACCTTATATATATGTGTGTGATGATCCCAAGCAGTTTGCCTCACTTTTTATGAAGTTAATATATTTCTTTGCCAGGTCACTGATCATTTTCATTAAACTTAAACAAAATCTCCAGACACTCCAGAGCTCATTTCGGGGCACAGCAGCTGAGAATCACTGGGTTAAGAGATTTTGATTGATGGCCAAAAGCACAGAGCTAGCTCCAAATGCAGTCTCCAGTGTGCCGGGGACATGTCCCTGTTGGGTTTTTCACACCGCACATTATTAGACCAGAGTTCTACTTGGCCTGAGGCTACGAGTTGGCCCAAGGCTAACTGAGCTCAGCTTTTACACAGCACAAATTAGCCTAGAGCCATTTGGAAGCATCTGTTGTCACTAGAGATATCTGGCTTTGTTTCATTTCCTTAAATCATTAACATTAAAACCGAGTTTCCTTGTTTGCAAAAAGCAGGAAAAATATTATTTGGAAGATAACATTTGAGTGCACTTCAGATATGTTCAGGAAGTTCAAAAAGTGGACAATAACTAAGCATGTTCACTGTGAAAATCTTTCACAATCACGTGTAAATAATTGTATCCCCATTAACGGCTCTCGTGTAAATGTGTAGATTTATGCAGCCGTCATGCACTAATGCAAAATCATCAGGTCCATCTAAGAATGATGACTGGCCAACTAAAACTTGTCCTTGGGTGAAAGAGGACATGTGTGTGTGTGTGTGTGTGTGTGTGTGTGTGTGTGTGTGTGTGTGTGTGTGTGTGTGTGTGTGTGTGTGTGTGTG
>NW_011353834.1:11627-34729 GCF_000735185.1 Notothenia coriiceps | reverse complement strand
GAAAATCTGAAATCCTTCCTCCAACCTCAGAGAAACATCCACCTGTCTGTCCGTCTGTTTGTGTGTGTGTGTGTGTGTGTGTGTGTGTGTGTGTGTGTGTCTTTCTGAGAGGGACTGCAAGTTGGGTGTGAGCCAGAGAGGAAACTACAGATAGCTGCTGTATGATGTCTTTTTAATGGGTAGGTGGACACATTTGATTTAATATATGCACAAATCAAGCGCAATTGGCAGCAGGTCAGTGTCCGGTCAAAGGAGGTGTGCTAAACGAAGAGAAGGGGATGAAAACAGCGACAGAAAGAAAGGGGAATTGGATAGAAATAGAGGTGCGCTAATGTGACAGAAAAAGGGACATTTGCAGTGAGAGGAAATGGACACTCAAGTTGGTGAATAGAGAGGGTTATAAGGACAGTAAGGGCAGTAAGAGAGACTATTGAAGCAATGAAGGGGAAAGTGTTCAATGTAGTGAGTCCCTGTGACCTACAGCAGGTCATTTGACTGGATCTAAATGAAATTGAATAGCAGCCAATCAAATGTGTTTATTTTGATGCATTTTCGAATCAGATGTTTGATGGTTATAATTTTGTTTATATTCATAAATACTGAAAATCAAACAAATATAATTCCTAAATGAAATAAACAGATACAAATTAAACATTATTAAATGTAAACGTTAACATAATAAGAAATTATGTGAAATGTAGCTTATATAAAAAGTTGCCCCCTAATAGTCTGGTGGTACAATAAGATCAGAGAAATATGGTGCAGGAAGGAGATTTAGTCTTGTTGCCCATCTCAGTTTACTCCCCTGCCCTGCATTAAGTATGAGTTTATATACTATAAAGAAACAACTTGCAAAATGCCATGCGCAAGCTTTTAAGATTGCAGTCTAACCGTGTGAAAAAGGACCAAAGCCAGGCGCAATTGCAACCACAAGTTTGTCTTTTATCTAGCTGGTATAAGAGCATATGGCCTGAGTGAGTGTGTGGATGAGCGACAGAGAGAGGGGGACTGAGGGTTAATGCGTTCAGAGAGGAAATATAGTTTGAATCTGCATGCATCACGTTAATCATAGAACAATTGATGTATTCAATGATAGTAGGTTCAGCCAATTCACCTCTCCAACAGCCTGAGGTCACACTCTGATTGGCTTAGAAGCTGTACCAAATGCACCATATCACACTCTGAATGGTTCAAATGCAGCATATCACCCTGTGATGGGTTACCTGTGTAAAGAGGCTGCACATTTGGTTTCCATAGTGAATTTCATGCATGAAGAAGAATTTCCACACTAATGTCACGACGACTCAATGTGTGTGTGTGCGTGTGCGTTCACTGCAAATATCTTCGTGTTTTGTATGGTACCAATGTGTTATATCATGGAAAAAGGCTTAATTGAGTACTGTTCTGCTTTTTTGTTTCCTGAAAGAGAAGTGGCCTAAGGTAGAACATTTCCATAACATAACCCGCTATTGCACCAATTAAAAATGATATTTGTTAAGGTAGTGGCAGCTTGTTCCTCTCCTTATGTTTAAGGATGAGACAGCATATTTGATCACCTTAGGTGGGCTTTCAGATCCCGGGTACTCTCTCTGATCCAGTTTGTTCCAGCGCTGCATCAGTTTAATAACGATAGGCCTGCTGAAGTCCACCAGCTGGAAACCAGTCACATTGGCACCGCCATGCATGAACCTCTCCAGAGATATGTCCTTAAATCCCTGTGAAGGAGAGATAGTGAGAGAGGGAGAGAGAGAGACAGAGAGATGTAGAGGTGAAACATAGGATGTTGCAATCACAGAGTGGAAGTGTACTACAAAATCCTCTGACATTGTGTGGACCTCTGCTGACAAAAATCATATTTTCTCAAACTGCAAACGTTTATTTGATTATTTGTACCCCCACTGAATATGGAGTGACTTCTCCAGCTGAGAGAGTGAGCTCATGATGAGTGACACTTCGTAGTTAAGTGCTCCTGAAGAGGGATCCATTTGGGAACAGGCCAAGGCAGAGGTGGAGACATGTGAGGGTGATCTTTGGGTGATGGATGCTAATTGCTGAAAGCCTATCCTTGACCTGAGCTTAATGGACCCTTTTTAACAGTTTCAAAGAGAATTGTGGTGGAACAGATTTTAAAGATTAAGGTTAAAGCGATACTTCATGTGGTGAAAGACAATTCCAGCTGCTACATGCAGCTCTGACTTTGTTGAGGAGAGATAATGTGAAAGGGACAATGGAGGTAATTTTAAAAAGATCAATATGGAACCAAGAAACATGGTTTATTTTACTGCTAATAACCGCAAAAAAAAAATCTACTCTCGGATGAGTAAAACACTTTTTTATGATAATAGCTTAACAGCAGGGATTGTATTTTTATTGCTTATTCCAATTTTTAAGACTTCATATTGGTCCTGTTTGTTTGTCTTTTTGTTAGACATCTTGAAAAATAAAACAAACACAGCAAAGGAATGTTATCAAAGGTTCTTACCAGGTTGGCTACGATGTAATGGTAACCTTTCACATGTTTCCCCACACTGACAGCCTGGAAAGAAAAACAGAGAAAGATTATAAATGTCTTTGCTATCAAATGATAATGCATGTAGTGTTTAGGATTCACTTTAAACGATGCACCATTGAATTACCATGCTTGATAACATAAAGTTGGTTTCAATTTAGTTTAAGAGCATGGGAGGGGGAGTCCATCTACAAATAATAAAGAGACTCCCTCCCATGTGTGGCTTTGGTTATAGTCAAACTGATTAAAAGCAGAGTGATGAGCTTGTGAGGACCGTGGTACCACACTGGCTCTGCCTCTTGGAACGTTTAGAGAGCTGCTGCAATGTGTTGGCTCCGTTGGGGCTGTGTTAATCCGTCCAGCTTGCTATAAAGTTGTTATTGTAAGAAAAATGGAAATAACATTGCTTTTATTCACCAATGTAGACTGTTTTCAAGCATAACCTCCAATAAAAGTATTCTATAAAGAACACACACACAAAACCCTGTGTATTCCAACTTCATGTAAAAACCCCAAGTCGTGCAGGAAGAATGATTTAACTTGCTTTGGGATAACTGATGATTGCTTTATAGAAAATAAAATAAAAAGACAAAGCCTTTCCTTTTTGTACACAAAATAGTATTTTGTAGATATAATAAGTGGGAACATATAAAAACACCTTTTTAACGCTTTTCAGCTATCCCAACAACAAACCCACGTCCAAGATGATCCACTCCATCTACTGAAATTGCATGGCTAACAGTATGGCATAGTAGGGAAGTCAAGTTTAATGTTACTCAACTTAGAAATCTGTGTTACATCTGGACATTGGGATGTAGAATAAGATATGAAGCATTGTTAGAGTTTTGACAAAAGAGGAAAAAGGCTCTCCAAATTAGCGGGGTGCCTTAACTTAATTAATAAATTGCATAGATATTTTTAATTCTGTTTCTCTCGCCAAATATCAATAGCAAAGTACTAACACATACAGATGCTCCCATGAACACGCACACAGAAACACACACACACACACACACACACACACACACACACACACACACACACACACACACACACACACACACACACACACACACACACACAGATCGCAGCTGGCAGGAGCAGTCAAACAGAGCAGTCTCTGTCTCAGAGCATGGGCGCTTGCCAATGCCAGCACTGCAGAACACACTTTGTTGGGAGCGTGTGTTTGAGTACGAGTGTCTGTCTCATTATGTATGTATGTGTGTGTGTGTGTGTGTGTGTGTGTGTTGTATGAGTAAGTGTATTCGAAAGCTGGTGTGTATATTATTTTTGCGTATATTGTGCACTGGTATATACTGCATTATTAGCAATATGAGAGTTGTGTATGTGTGGGAGGGGTAGCCAATTATATGTTAGCACTAGTGTTTAGCTGTTACACTGAGTTTGTCATATATGCAGACAGAGGATCACATGTGATGACAGGTGACTCACTCACTCACTCACTCACTCACTGTATCTGAGTGGACAGTATGGTGTGTTTACTGCAATCATACACTGAAGTAGCTGTTGGAGAAGACACATTGTTCACTCCCTGTTATGAACTCCAGGGATAAACTAAAACCTTGTTTTCTCTCCAGATGTCAGAAAGCATAAGGAGTGCTGTGGTGACTGGCTGAGTGAAGTAGTCAGCAGGCAGACAGACACCAGCAATGCAGTGAAAAAAACCAATATGGGGTGCTATAACTGGCAGCGCAAGATAACTTGAATTTCTTAAAAAGGTTCTGCTTTTAATTACTTCCCAAAACAGCGTTCTCTGTTGTCTGTGGCTTATTGTGGTGTGTTTGCAGCTCATTATTCAGTGTTAAGAGCTGTTAAGTCCAGTTCAATTATGTAATCTCTGCCCTGTCTGTTAGAATCTGAGCGATAGTAAGAGTGCATCTTTAACCATAGTGTGGTCTCAATATAAAGCAGTATCTCATGATCTAAAATGCTTCAGGGTCTTTCAGGTTCCAGATCATTTTCAAATATCATCCTGTGCCTGCAGTAAGCTAGCAGGGTTTTTCTTTCTTTCTTTTGTGTGCTCTAGCTGGGCACTACAGTGTTTAGTAAGGCACTATGTAATGTACAGCAATAATCACAGCAAAAGCCGTCAATAACCACAACATAAAAAAGTTTAATTTGAACTCAACTTATAAGTACATTCTCGAGTTAATCAGTACATTTTTCATCCTACCATTTATACGGCACACAAGCTCAAGAATACTATTTCTTCTCATAAATGGTTGCATTTTGATATAAGGTGCTTTTCCCGCCAGATTACTTCTCTCATGTATAGCAGCTTCATATTTTCTGTCCGGTGCAAAGTAACTTTGGCTTGAAGTATTATGATATTACCTGTTCTAGGATGCTCTGTAGTCTCTCAGGCTCCAGGTCAAGAACATATTTTCTCTCCTGACGTCGGTCCAGGTCCTCTAAGAGTCGGCGGTATGCAGCCTCATTGAAGCTCTCCACACAGATAGCACTCACCTGGGTTAAAATATATACATACATACAGGAAGTGTGTGTAAGCATAACAAACACAACAGTATCGGATAAATGTCATGAACACACGGCAACATTTTTTTAAGAATTGTGTTTGAGGAATGAAGTACAAAAACATTGATGTAATTAAGTGTGGTGGCTTAACATGAGATGATGAGTGTCCTTGCACATTCCTGCCCGTTTCCAGGAATCTGTGTGTCTTTGTGTGTGTGTCCTGACCTGCCATCCGTTCTGCCCCGCTCTCTCCATAATTGCCTGCAGTATTGCATAACCTAGACAACAGAGAGTAAAGGGAGGAAAAGGGAGAAAGAGAGAATTAATACTGTTTTCTTGGCATGTGGGGTTCTAATATATTGCATTTTTTTGCAAGTTATGCTTTTCTTTGGTTTTCCGTTTCCTGTAGTGCATGTAAATGGTCTGGTCTCCCACACACTCCCCTCTGCCTGACACGCCTCAATTATAGTCCTTTTTTTTTTTACTTCAAGGACGTAGTGACATCACTATGTAACACTCATGGTTATTTTGGCTAGCGCTCAAACACATTGTACATGATAGGCTAAGGGGTGGAATATGTCGAAGCGGTTGACCAATCACAACAGAGCCGGCTAGCTATCAGAGCAGACTGGGCTCTGGTTTCAGACAGAGGGTGAAAAAAGATGCTGCAGCACAGGCAGTATGAGAATAATAAAGCACTTTATGAACATTAAAGCATGTTCCCATGTCACAGAAGAGGCACAAAATACAATGAAACCCAAAAATGAGCATAATAGGGCCCCTTCACACCAGTATTTCCCAAATCTTTGATGTGAAATGATATCCAGCAGATGTATCAGTCCATCTTATTTGAAAAAGCAACACAGTAATGTTTTCTCTTCAAAAGGGGGCCAAAGCACTTAGCACTCAAGCAACACTCCTTCTTGTATGTCACTTTATCAAACAGCTCAGAAAGCTTATCAGAACAAAGAGTTATGTGGCGACACAATGGAGACTGTTGATAGTGACATTTCATTGACATTACACTTCTCATGCCTCTTGTTCTGAAGTTAACTTTGATTAAAATGCACTTGATCTGATAACACGCTTCCACTTCAATCAACTCATCATTTTGATATTCTAGAACCAAACACAGTAAGGACATTTTTTTCCCCATACAGTAATGGAGGATTAAATCAGGTGAATGTGACTCTCTACGTGATATAGGGTACGTTTCACATTTATGTGCAGCTGGTGGCCACGCAAGCAATAATGAATTAAGATAAATGATACGGGGAAGTGGAAGAAATAACATAAATGGGAGACAACCCAGGATCACATTATTGGCACACAGCTACTGAATGTTACCATGAGGATAGTTGTAATCTCTATCAAATCTCCAAGTATTTGGTTGAATCTGCTTTGAGCTAGAATGGATTGTGTTGGGAAAAAAACTGAATAATTTCACACTTGACTCAAAGTCACATTTATACACACAGCGTATGTCTTTATGACACTGACACACACAGACACTCACAACAAGACAAAATGAAACACACACACTGCAGCGCAACAGTTCCAACTGTTATCCGTTTTATTTTTCTGCTTATGTGGAGGTAGCAATTTACTGCTTGACTTGAAACAGAAAGCACAGCTGAAGCCTCGGTAATCAAGGTGTGTATGTGGGAATGTGAGTGTATTTCTGTGTGGAGTATATTCATGTGTTCAGCTTGTTCTTTCACCATTCCTGCCACAGAGAGATTTTGTGAAAAGGTTTGTCTGAGCCCTAAATTATTGTATTTATGTTCAGTGATACACTAGTCTTAGAGTAGTTTATGTGTACATGTTCATTTGAACTGTTGAATTTGCATTATAATTCATTTCACTCAGCTGACCCTTTTATCTGGATCCCTTATGGGGTTAAGAATATTGCCCAAGGACACTACGATATGTTGACTGCAGAACTGGATTCAAATCAGTGACTCTCTGATATACTGTATACACTTATTTTACCCCCTGTGCCACAGTTGCCTTATTTATCCATTAAGGCACATTCAGATGTTTATTACATACATCTACTGCATGTCGTATAAACATTGCATTTGTATGCTCATGTGCAGGTTTCTGGACATACTCAATTTGTGTTTGTGAGTGTGTGTCTGCAGGCTGTCTGTGGAGCAGAGCAGTGAGCATAAAACAGATATCAGTGTTACTGCCCATTTTCCAGCACATTACCGGCAGCAGGGCCTGATGGGAGCCTATAATGAAGGACCCTGCCATGGCCAAGTCAAGGGTGAGCAAAGTCTAAACTCTAGGCATCCATCCTCCGTTCCATTTCTCCCTCCTTTATCTCCATCTTTACCCCCTTTCCTGTAATATGCTACTGTATATCCCCAAAGGCTTGTAGTCATGTCTGTCCTCTTACGACTTCTTCCTGTCCCTAATGCAATCTCCCCCCAGCCTCCCTCAGGTGCCTCTCATCTACTTCAACTTTGTCCTCTTATTATTATTATTTCTCGCACCTGTCTTTCCTTCTTTCTCTCTTTTAGGCTCTCTCACAGGCTTGAATCACCTAACTTAACCCTCCTGCTTCCCCTTGTCTCTCCTTTTTATTCCTATGCTCCTAGTTGTCTGGGTTAGTACCCGGGGGGTGCAGAGGAAGAAAAAAAGGCTGGCAGAAGCACAGAGCACACACACACACACACACACACACACACACACACACACACACACACACACACACACACTGTGCAGCTCACTGATTTTCTAACACGCCACTATACCATGGTCTGGGGATTCTGTGTCATGTTTGACCTGTGTTTCTCTCCCTGTGGCGGGGACTTAGTTTGAGCGGATTCTGTGTCATGTATTGACCTGTGTTATCTCTCCCTGTGGCGGGGACTTGTTCTGAGCGTGTGTGTGTGTGTGTGTGTGTTGTGTGTGTGTGGTGTGGTGTGTGTGTGTGTGTGTTGTGTGTGTGTGTGTGTGTGTGTGTGTGTGTGTGTGTGTGTGTGTGTGTGTGTGTGTGTGTGTGTGTGTGTGTGTGTGTGAGAGAGAGGGAGAGAGATAACGTGCCAAGCATTCCCATGACAGTGGTTAGGGGCCGAGGGCGTCAGCTGTGCCTGGCCCCTAACTTACGTGCAGTGTATGATAGGATGGTTAAATTAAAGCCAGGTGAATGCTGCAGAAGTTGAGGCCAAACCCGACTTTCTGGCTCAAAGTTGCCAAATTACACTCCTGTTTCTGCAGCTGGATCCTTACATAAGGAGAGCAAATATCCAAAAGAACAACCTTTGTACTTTTTCAACAAGAAAACAAGGCTTCATTTGGGAGTTAAATTCAGGCCAAATAATCCCAGGCAAACAGACCTTTAAAGAGATTCTTACGACTTGATATAATGATATTATAATTTTGTTGCGTCATTTCAAACTGAACCCACATTTATGGATAATTATTCATGTGTAGAAAGTTATTTGGAACCAGGCTAATTTGGAAATCTGTTTTAAAGTCCTTTAACTGTTTAATTTAAGGCCAGCAATAGAAGACAGTATATATACACTCAGTTAGGTCTTGTTATCAGACTTGACTAATCTCTGGGGGTACCATAAGGACACATCTTCACTGCAGTCACATTCATTTGGACAGCTCTGGTATACAGTAAATGCAGACTATAATACTGAGTAGCAGCCCCTTTTGCGTACTACCCTATAATCCCCCAAGATGCCTCTGACCCTTTTCTTTTGAATCATACAGGGTTTAAAATAAACTGCTACTGCACTTTGATGTTAAAACTGGTGGAGTACTTTGACTCACTAAATTCGAGCAATTTCTTCCTTCAATCCCTGAACCCAGAGAGAAAAAATAACTAATGTATTTGCTCTTTTGTACTCTTCACACCCTCACTTGAGATAGTAATTATTCCATTATTAGCTTATGAACAACACTGGTTGTGAGTACTTATATAAACGGCTTGCCTTGTAGTTCGGAGATTAATTGCTCTTGTATAGTTTCTGTTTTACTTATTTTCTAACTTTTATTTTATAAACGTATAATTATTTGTTGTCCCTTGTGCTGCAGAAATAACGCTTTATAGTGCTTTATATTGTATTGGATAATAAAAGGAACAATCCGTTAAGGCTCCAACAATATTACTGGACGAATTGATGATTTCCCTGGAGGATTATTCCTGTTTATATGGAAACCCATTCTAAATCCTATACAAAATCCAAAGAACTTTCGCAAAAAATACATTTAAAGATATCCAATATTTTGACATTTGTTATTTTATTTGGAACACCAACTCTTCAATGTAACTTGTTAATGTATTCTTTATAGTGCTTTTACCTCTGTCTGTGTCGTAGAGGAAGACAAATCGGCTCCAGTCATAATGATCCAGAAGTGACAGCAAAGCCCCTCTGATGGAGGGCCGGAGCTGCAGGGTGAACTGAGCCTCTCCCTCGGTGGGGAAGCTGGGCGTCACCAGGCTGATGTGCAGGGCCCCACAGAACGACGTCAGCGTGTTCACCGAGCGCTTATCGTAAAGGCCAAAGATGGCGAAGACCCCTCTTGAATACTGAGAACAGACTGATGTGAGGAAGGAAGAGAAAATGAGGGCGGGTTGTTGGGGAGGGATTTCAAATGAAGGAAGTAAAAAAAGAGGAGAGGCATTAGAAAACACAAATGCACAGTATAAGAAAAATGTGCAAATAAGAGGAAGGAAGGGAAAAGACACATGTTGCTTAATTAAAATTCACAATGTGGAATATGGTTCAACATTTAAACAGTTTTAGTGACTCTCAGCTAACTAGGCTCAGTGGTACGGTATGTAAGTGGTTTACCAAAACAAAGTCTCATCAAACTCAGATAAATCTTGAAATACTGTAGTCATCAATCAGTTTTTTAAAAGCCTGAAAAATCTTAATTTTATCCAAAACTAAAAGCGACATATTTGTGGATTCAAATAAAAGATCTCTCTGTTTTAGTACAAGCAAAACCATCCACACATACATGGGTGAAAAGTAGACAACCCTACTAGCCCCTGGCAAGCAATTTAACACTTTTTGTCACCAAATCGTTCCCACTAGCAAAACTGGCGCGGTTGCTTACACAGTTGTTAAGGAAATTACAGTCAAATAATCCCACCTGCTTGGAGCCTAACATCCTTAAAAGTCATCCATGCCCACACACACACATATACACACACCGGCAGATAAAAAACCCTTGACCAAGCTGCTTCAAATGTGAAGTAATTTTCTCCTACAACGCTGGGACTCAGTCTTCAAACACCCCGCAGCTTTCAACCATGACAGAGCTGAGTGAAAAGCACCGACACCCCCCGCTATCGCGCTTATTCAAAAATCGTTCCTCTGCTACGGTTTGTCGTTCATCAGTGCGGCCTCATCACAACTATGTTTTAACACAAAAAAAGAAACGTGCACACAAACACGTGTTTCGCTTTCTTACGACTCAGCAAATGAAGTGACTACTCATTTTTCTTTTTACACTCTTTACTGGTTGTTTTTCTTTCATCCTCTTATTTCCTCCGCTCTCTCCTTTCTGTTTCAGCCCCATTCATCCTTTCAGGCTAGATTCTTTCAGGCAAGCATGTTTTGAGCTTGAGCTCTATCCTGCGTCATAATTCACTCTCCACCCCGTAACACGTCACACTGGAGTAAACAGAAAGCCAGGGGGACTGCAGACTTTGCTTTTGGCAACAGCCGGCCATCACTGTAACCTTTTCTCCCTTTCTTGATCCCCTTCAGCATCACTACATCCCATACCTTTCCCCCCCTCGCGGACACCGCATCCATCCTCTTTCTTTCAGATTCAAACATCCACTTTCCTTCATCGCTTCCCCCTCTCTCCCTTTGCGACTGCCACCTCTTTTCTGTTCCTCCCTCTCTCCCTCCTCCTGGGACTCAGATTAATTCCATTATCAGCTATAAGCCTCGGTGGGGGTATATACTGAGGCAGATGCAGCTTTGACGCTTTCGGCTCGTGGCAATTAAACAAAGCCAAGGCCCCTGCACCCAGGAGGCGATAAGGCAGGGGTTTAGCCTAAGATTATGACAGGAGCTAAATGTCTTCAATTCAGAGAACTAGCATACGTACGTAGCATGCGTCATTCAGTAGGAGCTGAGTCATTGCGTCCTCAAAGTCAACAAACTTAGTGCTTTCCAGGATGATTTTTATTGCACATCCAGGTTTAATTTGATAGCTTAGATCATAGCAACATGACTTGAGAGATGGCGATGGAGATGAGACTGTGTGTGATGAACTATGACAGGTGCTATATTTTACAGTTCAGTACCTGGAATGCACAAAGATGTTCTCACTAAATCATTGAGTTCGACATTATAATGAGGTGCTCAGAAAACTAATCTCAAATCTAAATAACAGCGAAATGACTAGGATTGAAGCAAAAAGAAAGCAGAGACAGTTAAGATGTTTCCTCATATTTAGTTTGATTGATTATACCTTCCATTTATTTGTGATGGCGGAGAAATGCTGTCTTTATCCTGTCTATGAATCACATCTGAATTTATTTGACAGCATCGTCAAGGCAAATGGTATTCCCTTGTTTCTGAATTAAATTGTGTTTCTGGGACCAGCTGTTTTAGGGCACAGAGCAAAAACTGAAGGAAGGCAGCAAAACAAAAGCAAGTATTGAAGTGACATGGAGTGTATTGCGTCTCCCATGTCGAATGATGAATTTCTTTTTAAACTTGACTGAAACAAATGGCCTAGATGCAGTTTGTGACAACACTGTCTGCACATTTTATGTTCCACCCACCTCCTGGGTCCCCATCGAAACTATAAGGAAATATTGATAGTGTTAATCCCAAACCATTCTATTTTTAAACACCAAGACCTCTGCAACCATACACACAGAGGCCCAGAGCACATAACAAACATCTCTATGTACATCTCACTCTCTACTCATCTACTTTCCCTGTTTTCCTCGCCTATCATTCACCTCCTCAAATACCCTTAGTTTCCACCTTGTGATTCTGGCTTTGCCTCTCTGACTCTCCATATCTGTTATTTTCCCCATGTTTCCCTTTCTGATGTACGTCTCCATGGGCTTGTTTCCCTGCTACCCCCCCGCCACCACCACCACCAACAGCCGCAAGGCAGGAATGTGCCAGACAGTGGCGTCATTGTAATAAAGTGTGTGCAAAGCTCGCCTCATAAAGCTTTAATGAGAGGAGGGGAATAGCGACAGGGTGCATCATCACCACAGTAAAAGCATCGGACACAATAGGTCTCCTGGGACTTCCTCTACCTCTCTCCTTGCCTCCCCCTCACTTCTCTCAGGTTCTGCATATGTGCGTTTTTTCTGTGTACAGTTTCCTGTGTTTTTCGGGTTCTTAATTATTCCCTCTGTCTGTCAAACCATGCTTTTTCTGTGTGCAGTCTTCTCCATAAATCTCTTTAAAACGACCCTCCTTTACCAGCATTACTATACAGTATATCAAGCCTAAGCATCCTTGTATCCTCCACTGCAGCGATCCCTGTCTCTCTGATTCATTTCATTTGTGTCTCTGCGCGTGTAGAGAGACCTCTCAATCATCCGCACACTCGGCACATCACTATATTTCTTCTTTTTCAGATTCAATTTGTCCAATTTGCATAACAGGGAAGAAAATATGTTGCTCAAGCAGTATAATATTACACAGACAAATATCTAGGTCTCTTTACTTCTCTGGAATTGTTTCCCATGTGTCTCCCCTTCCTCTCTCTCTACTTCTCCCCCCCCCCTTCACCTCCCCCTTCACCTCCCTCAGCATCGTGTTCCTGTCTTCAGTCCGGCTGCTTGTTTGTATTTCACATGACAGCAAGAACAGATGCTCACATATAAACCTGCTCCTGCTTTTACTGTCACTGCACAACATCAAAAGTAAAACACACACTACACACATAGTCACCTATATGCACTTTGTACACACACAACCATAGCCGCCCCCTCCTCCATCACTCAACTTTCTGATTTCTAGTCCTGATGCTGCAGGGGTTTCTCACCCATTAGAGTGAACAATAACTCTCTTGCTGCAGACACACATTCTCCAGATCATCACAGAAACACCACGAGGACACAGTGAGCGCTTATTACATGCAGGTAAAGGCCAAGATAAAAGAAGCACCTGAGTGAAAGAAGAATACAAACTAGTTCAAAAGCCGTACTTTTCCTGGCAATGCCCAGGGCTACCTACATTGCAGCATACTACACCAAGAGGAAGGAAGGTAAATGTCAATAATACGCTTTTATGAGCCACATAATTAGGGAGCACCTAGTGGCTTACACTGACATTTAATATTTCAGACATTTACAGTTGTAACCTCTAGGGGTGTAGGCTCTAAAAGTGAGATGAATGATGTCGCGTTCAGGTTCCTTTTTCTTTTACTTAGGTTCTGTTTATTCCAGGTCCAAAAAATATATTTCAGTGAATCGTTGAACTTATTTACCCAAACAGAAAACAGCAACTGTTTATATTCTACTATTAATTTCTTTGACATGTTACTTTATGCTGAGAGACAATCACTGACTGGATTCTGACTTCAAAACCATTTAAGGTTGAAGTTAGACTACATTAGCGAGGAAATGCCTGGCCATACTCACAGGGGTCCTTTGACCTCTCACCTCGAGATGTCTAAATTAAAATGAATGTTCCCGCAAGTCAACCCTTTACATACATTCCCACTTAATGCTAATCCCATGCAGCCTTGGGAAAAATTACGTTTTTTGCATGAATTATACAGTAAATGTCTTTTAAGGTAGTGCTGTGCTGAATCTCAAAATAATCGCCGGGGTTTCTGCATTCAGATAATGTGCACCACGTTTATGAGGCATCAACTGTTGAGCTGCTTTTTCCACATAAACGTCCCCTGTCCCTCTCAAACAACGACAAAAAGGGGTCTTTAAAGGTTAAACATTCAATGAAGGAAAATGGGGAGATCTCTGTGCCTCACTGTTTTCAATTACATAGATCTCACCAGGGGAATGGTAGGTGCATGCTGGGTAAAACTGCCTATTTATCTCCAGTGTTTGATAGGCGCTCTCAGGGGTAAAGACAGACATAAGATCAAGTGTGTACAACAGAAATACAGGATAATGCTTTACACTGAAACCAATTTCTTTTTTTTTATGGAATTTATAATTGCGATGTTTCCTTTATTTCATCAAAAACATATACAGATTATTATTTTATAAAAATGGTTGTATTCATATCTTTGTTGGGACTATTTGAAAAAACACATTAACAAGATGTTACTTCTTAAAATGTAAATAAGTCATCTATAATCTTATGATTTAACTGTTGTATTGACCCCCTGTACCCTCGCCTTGTAATATTACTTGAGTTATAATTAATTACATGATATAATAATGCCTTATTTAGTTGTTATTCAATGCTAAGTTATTGTCTTTTTTTCTCCTTATAATGATGATTGTATATGAGGGGGACTGTGTGTTCTGTGCAGTGTTTCCAGATACCAGGGCAGAGATTTGTGTGCCAGTCACAGCTGCCCCTGCAGTCTGCAGCAGCCAGAGCTGAGCAGAATAGTTAAATCATTCATAAAACACCATCAGGATCATCACACCCAGCCCTGCATTACAGGTGAACTGGCAAACCTGTAGATAACATGAAACAATTTAAAACACACAATGCACAAAATGCAAGAAAGGCCTCTCCTCCTTTCGCATGTTGTCAGTATATAACAGCAAAACAACATATATGGTCAAAAATAATGGAAAGTAAGTTGTAAAGTATAGACTAGCTTATCCAGAATGCAGCAGCCGGTCTGGTCTTTACCTACTGAAGTTCTCCCACATTACACCACTCCTCCCCTCCATTTAATGTCTGCCAAAATCTGCCTCAAGACACTGTTACTGGGCTACCATTCTGCAAAATGATCTGGCCAGTCCTACATCCAGGACATGGTGAAATCTGTTCCTTTCTCCTGCGAGTGCGCTCTCGGCCAATTTGCTCACGTCTCCATCACTGTGAGTCAAACCCAGGTCCTCCTCAACAGAAGCATGCCTGTTTGCTATACTGGCTGCAAAATGGTGGAACAAGCCCCCCATTGATATAACGACAGCAGAGATTCTACGCATCTTCCGTCTCAGACAAAAAAACAAACCTGTTTCAACTGCTGCTTGGTTAATACAAAATAAATAAATTAGCACTTAGAAAATGGGGTCTTATTTGAAACTAGCACTTATAAGGTTTGACTTTGTGATAACTCATGTACCAGCATGATTCTGGCTTCTTTTAGTTTGTGTCTTGGTTTAATGCACTTATTGTAAGTTGCTTCAGATAAAATGGTTCATTTAGTACTTGGTGTGCTACAATCTAAAACACATTTTGCACCAAGTATTTGTGCAAAAGTACTCAGATCATCTTGCTCTTAATGCTTCTACTGTAGTTCAAAGTCTCTATTCACTGTTATCGTTACTGTGGCTCCTTTTCAGGCAACTAAGAATCCTCTGGATGATGATCATTGTGAAAAAATCAATGGCACACAGATAGATAGTAACCATTATAGATAATACAAAGCAAAGGGCCAATTGTATGAGATAGTATGACAATGGCGGTTAGAGGTGTGATATGTTGTTATGATTTTGATGTCATTTAAAAGCAGGGAGTGTTGTTCTGATAACGCTTAGAGGAAGTGTTCCCCAGTTCCCTGGCAGCACTCTTCTGCCAGTGAAAAAACGCTATATGGACACAAAGGCGAAAGGGTTATTCTGTAGAAATATTAAAACACTTATTTTATAATGACAATGGCACCACAGCTCTGTTTGAGTGTAGCATAAAGACAAGACAGAAGACACTGGGTGGAGATCCATTTTTGGCGGAGAAGGCAGACCCTGTATGGATTTTCAACTTGTTCCTCTAGCCTACAACATTCTGTAGTTTATGACACAATAGAGGAACGTCTTAGAAAAATACACCAATGCAACCTCAGAGGTTAGAATTGTGTCAAATGTGATGCTTTAGTGGTTTTTTTTACAGTGGATTTACGAACGAAAAAATACTGTAGAGATAAGAACAAGCCATACAAATGACATCATCACAAAAACTATAAAAGAATAGAATATATATGAGCAGCCTTTGCATTTCGTTAGACTTTAAACAATTACTCCTCGTTCGAAGATAAACATGATTTATTCTACATTTTAGCCCAGAAACAACAACTCATCCGTCCTAAGTAGCAATGTTATGCTGACAAGATAAAAGCCTGAGGATCGATATTGTGCAAGAAGGCATGCTCACTATTTCATAACACAACATTGAGAAGGCCTATGGGTGAAGTTTTTAAGCACTGACTGTTTTCGGCCAATTACATCTTTGGTGAATCAAATAGAACTGTAAAGTCCTTCCCAGAGACATGTGCTTAGTTTAAGTTATTTTTCATAGATATGTTATTAATTTTTTCATTAAAATAAATCTATAATATAGAGGTTGCCAATATGCCATGTTCAGTTAATACAGGCCTCAAGTGTGCTCATCAGCAGCATCATAAAGACAAGATAAAAAATAAAGCTTTCCAATCAATAGTCTGGCAGGGGAGTTCAGCCACCTTATGGATTTCATATCTGATCCGCTCCACCAGAACATAGTTTACAAGATAACTGAGCCGCAATAGCTTCATAAACAGGGCAGTGATTATTGAGAGTGATAGTGTAATGTGCGCTGTGTGTGTGTGTTGCTTGTGAATGATGCCATTCATCCCTCTGTGTGCCTCCTTCTGCTGTCTGCCTATTGTCCCTCTTTCACATAACTGCCTCAAGCAGAGAGGAAAAGAGGACTTCAGTGGCACTCATTGAGGGGAAGAAAGGACAAACAGAGAGAGAGAAAAAGAGCAAAGGAGGAAGAGAGTAGTTTTCAAAACCCACAAGGGGCTCAGACAGGGATGAGGGAGAGAGTACGTGTGCCAAGTAGACACTACAGAGAAAACATAGAGGTAGGAAAAGAAGCAGAAGAAATTGGATGTTGAAGTTATATACTGAATGTACACAAAGGGGGAGAACGAGAGAGTAAGAGAGAGAGAGTAAATGCTGCCCTGCAGGCCAGTGAAGGAAAATAAGGGGATGGAAATGTCTGTGTGTGTGTGTGTGTGTGTGTGTGTGTGTGTGTGTGTGTGTGTGTGTGTGTGTGTGTGTGTGTGCGTGCGTGCGTGCGTGCGTGCGTGCGTGCGTGCGTGCGTGCGTGCGTGCGTGCGTGCGTGCGTGCGTGCGTGCGTGCGTGCGTGTGTGTGTGCATGTGTGCGTGGTGTGTGTGTGTGTGTGTGTGTGTGTGTGTGTGTGTGTGTGTGTGCGTGCGTGCGTGCGTGCGTGCGTGCGTGCGTGCGTGTGTGTGTGCATGTGTGCGTGTGCGTGTGTGTGTGTGTGCATGTGTGCGTGTGTGTGTGTGTCTTCTTTGCATTTCAATTAATGCAGAAAATACAAACATACTCAGGTTCAAACTCAGACATGCACAGAGCTGCCTCAAAGGCCATCCAGAATACACAGTTTTGTTTTCTTTTTTCGGTCACCCGTGAATGAATACAGGGCTGAATATGGGGTCAGAGGTCAGGGGCAGAAGGAGAAAAAGGCTCCTGGGTAGAACAGCCAGACTCCACTGTCACTTCTTTATTCTCTTTGATTACATTCTTCCATTTCCTTGCACCTTGCACTTTCTCCCCCCCCCCACGACTTCTCCTCCAGGTCCTTTCCTTAAGGCTGCACGAATGAAGGGTCTAAGAATAAGAGCACTGATTGGGGGAAATGAGGGCCTAAGAGTGGGGTCAGCTATCTCTATGGCCTTTGGTGGCCTGTTAGTGAATATGCTAATTGTTGCTGAAACATGGCTTACTCCCTTGTGCAGTCTAATAAGAAGAAAAAGAGATAATCATTAATCAGCCACACAACTGCAATGATTTAGTTTTCACTTGAGTATCATTTTGAACACTTGCATTTTCACTCTTGGCATATGAAGTGCTTTCTTTTATTAAAAAATCGCAAGGTAAAATATACAAGGTACGTTTTGGGAATGTAACTGGCTTCCACATTCTGTTGCTCACAAGTGTAAATGTTCAGGATACAAAAGGGACGATGCTGGCATCGATCTGCGCTCGAGTTTCCAACCAGCTTACACATTGTCTTGTTTCTCTTTCGCGTATTGTTCTTTGAAAGCTTATTAACTTGTTTCTCTAATTGGTTTTCCTCTATTGATTAATCTACTGCAAGAGAGAGCCTTCAGAAATGTGTGTATTTGGTGCCCCCACAATACTAGCTTTATTTGTTTTCTTTAAAATGAACATTTACATTTGTATTCTATCGTTCTAAAGTGTGTCCTCTGACTGTTCAGTAACCATGTGCATGCCCTGGGCTTCGCCTCCAATTACATACAAGCTTACCTTGTTAGAGTTTGTTGTTGTAGCTGTACACATCCTGAGATAAAGACTTGTGTACACTACTGAGGGCAAAAACAAGTATGTTAAAGTCTTCATATCTTTTGTATGTCTTTGGTCTGTATTTGTATTTTATAATATACAACATGCTCATAAAAATATGCTAAAATGTAACTTCAGTTAATCTTTTTTTTGTTTACATTATTTATTGTTTTTGGATTTACCTTTTATTTTTGCATGATCCCAATTAACACAGGCAGTTAAATTAATACTTTGAAAGACAGATGTAAGATTTGCTGTTTGAAAAACCTGATATTTAGTGTTTATATTATTTTTTTGGTGGAAATAAATGCTCTCTACTTTCTGAATAACAAATGGAATGCAGGACTGTGATTTTGACATTATATAAATAGCCAATTTTTGAGTTTGCTAATACCCTGTTGTGATGTGTCGCGAAGCCTTGGACTTTAAAAGGAATCATGGACATACATAATGACTGACCATTAAGTTTGTGGCATTTCTGCGATTCAGTCAAACGTGAAAAAAGACAGTGACAAGAAAATTGGGAGTGAGGCAATTACATGCGAATGCGATTGAACACTGAGGGTTTGTTCGTATGTATTATCTGATACTATCTCTGTCCAATGAGCCATGGACAAGACTGATCCTCCATCGGTTCCTCTTCTGTGAAGTCAGGAGGAAATTAACATATTTTTGTGACATCCAATTAGTGTTTTAAGTTCATATTTCGTAGCTCAGCACATTACTTGGAAGATCAGGCTTGTGGTGCAAAAACAGACACACACATCACACACAGTGACAGAGTTGGCCTGGGTTGTTGCTCTCCTGTCAAAACGAGGCATTACCCACACAATGTATTAAGGCAAATATTGTACATATTTTGTCATGCAAAAACATACAGTAGACAATTGCCTTGAGCAGCAAGTGAGTTATGATGAAGTATCTACATCATGCATCATACTATAACCAGAAAAAGATAGAGACTCTTTAGACTGATGCTGTAACAAAGCACCTAAGGAAACACAGCTGAAACTATTTGCTTTATTGGCCAGATGACATGCAAATGCCTACAACATGTACTTAATGTAGGACCTATGTTAGTTTAGGTGAAGTTAGGGCTATGGTTTTGTCTAATGCTCCATGTTGTATGCAATAGAAATGCACTCGACCACAGCCTAATAGCAGGAGGATTATTTGTTGCATTTAAAGCATATTCAAACCAGAGCAGATAAGACAGGGTGTATAATCAGGGTCCTTAAATGCAGTATTGGTTGCTAGGCTAACACAGCTTCACATTGTAACGACATCAGTATGGAAATAATGCAGTTTGGTTGCTGAAATACATAAAACTGATGTAAATTCATGGCAAATTATAATTTGTGTGCTTAATGCGGCATTCAGGGATAGCCAGCACACGGCTCGCATCTTTAATGTTAAGAACAATCATAGAGGCAGCTTAGATGGTGGCGGCTAGCTGTGATGTCCGTGCTAACAATGTTAAAGTCCAAACAACCACAGGAGGCTGGGCACTCCTGATGCAAGTCAGATGGCGTTATAAGAGGTAACCTCTGTGGGAGTGTGGTGCAGAGCGGGGGCGATTAGCCAGAAATTGGGACATACAAGGAGGGATTTGCACACTCGGCCGGCTTAGGTTAGATAGCAAAGAAAAGCGAAGGATATAATAACACAAACAGAAGATGTGTAACTTCATTTTCACAAGCAGTTATTTTCTGAATGTTGTATAAAGAACCTTTAAACATTCAATCAGTAATTGGAATAAGCTTTCCAACCTTCTAAATATCATGCTCTTTAAGGTATGAAACTATTCTTGTTATCATGGCAACAATAAAAAAATATCCCTAGGACCTGTGTTCACTGAAGCAAGCTATACATCTTGTTAAACTAAACCTAGCAAAAAAACAGGCCCAAGGCAAAACAGTGGCTCAGAGCATATCTGCTCACAGCATGACACAGCAGCCACACACACACGCACGCACGCACGCACGCACGCACGCACGCACGCACGCACACACACACACACACACACACACACACACACACACACACACACACACACACACACACACACACACACACACAGTAGAATCAGACGTGTAGAGACTCAGTCTGTGTGAAGGCAGAGACTGAATGGGGGGGTAGAGAAAACAACACTGCGTTTAGCGAGGATTGGTCCTGCAGGTCTGAGCAGAAAGGGAAGAGGGAGTGGAGGTCATGGATAGAACTGATACTCTGGGACTGGGTTCAGAGTTAGAGACCGTGCTCGTTCCTATCAAAGTTGCTCAGGAAGCTAAAATGGCCTGACTCCTGTCAAAGAAGAAAAACATACCCCAAACCTTCCTGCATTTACCCTGGATCTATCTTCAATCTTTCCTAGATACTTCCCGGGTCTATCCTGTATCTATCTTGGATCTTGCCTAGAACTTTCCTACATCTCCCCTTAATGATCTTTTCCCAGATGTCCCCTGGACGTCCGCTGGATATTCAGGAAATCTTCGGCACCCATTGAGCCCATCATGGAGCATGCACACATGAGTGTTCCCGATGTCCGCCAATGGGAACAATTCTTTTTTGCGTCACATGAAGCTGCAGTACCACCGTGTGGCCACTATGACCGTGTGTCTCCCTTCCCGAGGCAGCAGTGAGCATACAGTGGCAGAAATCAATCACTCGGCTTCAGTTGTGTGAGAAGTCTTTGCTGAACTAAGTGTTGGTAAAGTGTAGCTGCTGTTCGCCCCAGCTCACCTCCAACAGCACACTGTGTTCCTCTGATGTCTCCATGGTGCACAAAACAAAGAGTTTGAGGTATCATCGAGTGACTCATGACATCTAAATGATCCGAGGGTGAAGTCTTTATTTCAGCCTTTGTCCTCTTTGATCTCTGATGAGTGCATGGCGCGTTGCCGGGCTGAATCAACACCGTGCTGAGCGTGTTGCTTCAGATACCAGCGAGACGATTACACTTTGTGCAGCAGGACTCGAAGGTGGAGTAACCAAATAAACACGCAACACGTTGTAACACTCACACGACTCCAGGAGCTCATTATCACGAAGAGTAATCATTACGGAGCCATCATGTGACTATCAGTCTCACGTTTCCTCAATACTAGAAGTTTGAACAGAAAGGTGGCTTTGAGATGAAACTCCCACTTTTTGAAAGTCCAATGTGATGTCTTTATATATATAGGAGGGTGTGGCTCAGTGGTTTATTGCGCTGATCAGCACTGGTTCAATCCCCTCTGCAGTCAACATGCCGCTGTGTCCTTGGGTTAGACACTTCACCCTGGAATTGCTCCACAGTATTCGATGTATTACATGTCTAATATATGTCATTTAAAGCACGTTGAGAACTTGGAAAGGCTCTAAGAGTTATCTATCTGTCAGTCCTAAACCCAGAGATGTTCTCTTTAATAATATATGTTAAAGACAAATAGATAGAAGCATCAGTTTTGCATGAAAAATGACGTCATGGATTTTTTTTCTGTCGCTTGAATAATCGCTGAAGTCGATATTGTTATTATTTTTATAATCATTACTTTGATTTAGTTAATGATATCCATGCGTTATGTTCTGCTTCTAACAACATAATAGTGTTAACATGATGGTTAAATGTTTGGTTGTTGAATAAAACCAATTCAAGCTCCAACAGAGGATGGTACTTTAGTAAAAAGAACAATCATTTCTGAGATGAGTAAAAAAGAGTTATGTAGCACAACTTAAAACACGTTAAAACACGTTTTGCTCATTAATTCAAAGTCTTAATTTGGGGTTTATTTGTGAGGTTTTCCTCGTACGATGTGAAATGTATGATATTGGGCTAAATAAATGAACTCTGATCTGTTGAACCACCTTAGCCCCTTTCCCACCAAAGCAGCTTACAGGTGAATTCAACATGTATATTTTCTACTTTCTTGTTTATTTCTAGTCTTTTTTATTTCTCGTGTACGATGCCATGTCTTTTATGCTGCTGCAACACAAACATTTCCCAAATTGGAATCAATAAAGTACTTCTTATCGTATCGTATCAGATATCTCTGATGTGACGACAGGCTGCAGTTATAGTCGTGGAGTTTAATTCAGCAGGTGAACCTATTTCACACTTTTTCACCAATTCTCCAGGACCTTTACCTCATTTTCCATGACCAAAAAAACTCTTTCTCTGCGGTACCACTGAAAATGGTTTATTTGAACATGGAACAGGAAAATAAGGTCTGAAACATGTTGTGTCTATCGAAAACAAATCCAGTAGGCTTACTAGCTGCTACATGCTAACGCAACTCAAATCTCTCACCAGCAAAACACCTCGTCAGTTAAAAGCCATTTTACATTTGATTACTATACGATACAGTATTTATTAATGTTATAGTATATCGTTAATATTTCGGCGATTAGCTAAAATATAAATTATATTTGATGCAACTTTAGTTACATTTCCATGACTTTTCCAGGTTTTTAATGACCGTAAGAATCCTGTGTAAACTAAAACGGAGCATTTACCGTCAGCTCAGATTTTATTTCTGCTTTTTTAAACTGTAGTCTGTGCTCATGGGTTTCAGTGTTGGTGTGTGTGCTCGTGTGTGTGTGTGTGTGTGTGTGTGTGTGTGTGTGTGTGTGTGTGTGCTCGTGTGTGTGCTCGTGTGTGTCCGACACCACCGGCATTTGTTTTCAAATTACCACGAACATT